>NW_022280051.1:1006172-1039627 GCF_004355925.1 Anarrhichthys ocellatus | reverse complement strand
CACACACACACACACACACACACACACACACACACACACACACACACGCACACACACACTCTCTCTGTCTGATGGAAAGTTTCACCCTCTCCTGTGCTCTCCAGCTCTTGTCTACTTTCGTCGTGTTGAGACAAACAGCGATTTGTTCCACTGTATTTGTTTACAGCTTGTTACATCATGGCACCTTTCACCGCTCTCCCCTGTTATTAGAACTGATTTGTCTCGTTTTGCTGCCGTGCTGGAAATGGAGCCTCGGAAAGTGTGTGTGTGAGAGAGAGAGAGAGAGAGAGAGAGAGAGAGAGAGACAGAGTTTGAGTGTTTGCTTATATTTGCGTGTTCATGTGTGCATCTTCTTGCAAGCCAAAGTACATGAGCTGAGGAAAAGAGACAGAATAAAATTGTTTATACCTTTGTCTGTTAAGAAAGACGGAGACATAGAGTGTGTGTGTGTGTGTGTGTGTTTTTGTTATGTGGTGTGTCACTCTCCTGCTGCTTGTGACAGTCGAGCAATAGTGGCAGGCTGACTTTTGGACCGCCAGGCCCCACCGTCGTCACACATCCCGAGCATCTCTTAGCAGAAGGAATTGGTTTGCCTCCCACTTCTGTTGCTGATACTGCCAGTGTGTGTGTTTAGACACACACACATATACACACAAACTGTAGGTCCTTGAGCGCACATTAAGTCAGAAGTCTCTAATATAAACTCTAACATAAATGCATCTCTGATCAAATTCTAAGTTTGTTGTACTGAATAACTCCACCATTAATTAGGTCTTTTACTATTGAAATACTACTTCCCTCAAGGTTACGGAACATGGCTAAATTTAAGAGATGGTATACTGTAACATCATTAATATTGTAACACACACATTCATAGACACACACGGACCAGCGCAGCACTGACGATAACCTCCCAGTCCTTATTTATCATTCATAAGTGGAAAGACATCTGAATTTGAAATGGGCAGAATCCTCAGCCAAATTGGTCAAAGTTGTATTGGTGGTTAGTTAGTTGTTGTTTCTAGTGGCTGAATTGTATCATTATGACAGAAGGCTTTAAGTTAGTAAAGCTGTTTCTGGACATCATAGGAACAGAGGAATAGTTTTGATCTTCCCTTCCCCCCCCCAATTATAAGGCTTCCCTCGTTAGCTTGAAGAGATCACATGCACTTGACATCCTTTGACAACTTTGCAGTAAGATCCACACATGTGATAAAGACTTCATTAAGCAGTGCTGAGACCAAGTCGAGGTTTCTCAGACCCAGTCCACACTAGCAGCTCTTTACCCGTCGGGGGTGCTTCCCACTCTCTGTTAAAGGTTGCGGTGCAGTCTCCTCTACATTTCTGAACAGTTTAAACAGCAAGGCTCCCTGGAGATCAATTAATAGCTCATAGAAGAGAGGAGAGAACAGTGAAATTGCCCGTCTTAGTGGTTCATGCTCTGATGCGCCACCGATGCGTTTGCTTAATTAGGCCTAAAATATCTTTTAAAAACTTGACTGCTAAAAACATTTCTGTTTGTGTTTTCGCATTCGCATGTTAATGAGTTTTCTTATGTTTATGTGGCTAGATAAGAGAGTGTGTCTGAGCTTATGGGTGGTGAAGAGGCAAGGCTTCTTCCATATGAGAGAAAACAAGTCTAAAAGCCCACTAATACCCCAAGAGGACATGCTGTAAATTACAACTGGGCCTGGAAACGGATGATTGTTCAACTGATTGATTTAGGAAACGATCAAGTTAAACCGTTTTTCTAAACTTTAAATGCCTCTGTTCAAAACAGCAGGCAGACTCTATAAAAGTGGGTTGTGTTGTCTACTGTGTAAAATGACGGTTGCATTTGGACTTGGTGACCTGCAAACTGAGCACAAACCGAGTGCATGCACCTAGTTATTTCATGGCAATATCCCTGGGGGGGGCAGAGGTGCTGTAAATCCCCCCCTTAATTCAGATCAGCACCATGGACAGTGACAGGGAAGCCCCTGCGATTGGCATCAGCAGCACCACGGCCTGCGGCTGCGTTACTGGTCTCAGGATATGCGGTCCCATTGTTTGCACATTGAACTTGTCATGTAGAAGTGGTGTACGAATCCAGCTTCAAGTTTAGTTTAGTTAAATCAACACCGATGAAAGGCTAACTGTACCTCCAGCTCTGAAAACTTAATTTAATTTGCCACACATATTTTGCCAGCAGGTCTAAATGTATTACAGCAGTGACTTGTTTACTCATGTTTTATTCCTCTCGGGTTAACATGGTCTCTTTAATGTCAATGGATTTATTGCAGAGGGGCTTCTGCTAACACTGCAGCGATTCTTTCAGAGGTCCCGGTGAATGCTGTAGCACTGCAGAGGTGGCGGCTGCTGTAGAGCACACACTGGAGACTACAGAGCACAGACATAAACACACAACTCATGGTAGTCTGGCAACAGAGGTTGATGAAAACAGCAACTAGTGTAGTCCATGGAAAGTGGACACAAGAGCTATGTCCTCAGTGGAGGAAGAAAAGGTGGAAACTGAGCTGTAATAACTGACAGCAAAAAAGATCTTACTTCAGTCGCTGTCTGTAGCCCTTGCCTTTCCACCTTTACAACAACAAATACATCTTTGGGATATAGCCTGTTTAACATATTATTCTAAGCTCCGTTTTCATTTTTTCTCTGCATAAAGCTTATTGCCAATTAATTATTTAAAGTGAAGGGAATATAGTGCAGCTTGCCATATTTCTTTTTTAGCTTTGTGTGATGATTATTATATTATACTCCGGGCATACATGGTGTATGTGCTGTGCTTTGATGTGAAAATCACTTTTTTTGTGCATGCCTCTGCCCTTGGTGCTGTCAGATTGGAAGACCGGTGACGGTGACCTGTGAAGGTTGAACATCACAAGTTTGTGCTGCTATTCGGTGCAGGAAAAGGACTTTGTGGGTCTGAGTAAAGCCTGTGCTTTTATGTACATAAATGGGAGTCATTTATCTGCTACGTCATTTGTTAATTATGGCATTGTCTGGGCATGCATAAATTACGTGTTTACACAATTAAGTGTGTCTGATGCACATGCACTTGCACAAAGAGTATCTCCAGAGGGGCAGCATACATCTGCTTTTCCCTCATTAACTCCGTGCAGAATGCTATTTGTCAGCTGCACTGTCATCAGCTTCAGTAAGGCCACATGTGTGTCCAGAGATGGATCAGGTGGGAAAACTCAAATCCCAGCAGGCCTCTTTGACCCCGCCTCCACAGAGATCAGTACAGTGCCAGTCGCTCACCTGCTGCTTGAACTCTGACAGAAGCACCTGGGGGGAAAAAGACGGGGACCATAGAATGCTGTCGTTCTGCTTCCATTAATCCAGTTCCCTCACTTCCCTGTATGCGTTCTCGTCAGTGGTTCAACATGGTCTAAAGTTGGTTCTCTCCTTCTCCTCCCAGCTCGGTCTATTCCAAAGAGAAAACACACCAGTGGTTTTGGACAATCTTGTCCTATTTAAATAGGCCAAGCCAGAAATAGTATGCCCATGTAATACTCTGAAATCAGGCCTCATCAACTCGAGTCTTGGTTAATGAATCCAATATATGTGCAATTAATTTCCTTGTCTTAACCTTGACGGCAGGTTCTCGGTGTTCATTGGACACTGGCTGGAAAGATCTGATATGTATTTTCATCATACTTACAAGGGATGTAATATTCCTTTCATAAGGCGGTGTATTATTAAAACATGAATAGATTGAGTAACCTTGAGTCTCTGACTCCCAACACTTCACGCTCTCCTCACCGTTGCCATGGTAATGCAGCAGCAGCACCTTGCAGTGTCGAGTGTTTTCTCAAAAAGCTCACTGCAGTTTTCATTCCAGTGGATTTTCACCTCCTCTCAAAGTTTCCACCTGCATGGAGATGACCCAACAGCTTGTGCAGCCACTGCAGAGAGAGGGAGAGTGAGGGGGAGAGAGAGCTGAGATAGGATGCGTTTGTGTGTGCATGCAAGTCTGTATGGATGCATGGCAGCTGACATAGAGTGTGTGTAGCCAGAGAGATAACTGTGATTGGGTGTGCGACTATCAACATGGCTTCATGTCATGCCCTCTCACTTGCCTATCTGCCTGTTGAGATAAGACTAACACACACACAGCCGCACACAGTTTGATCACTAGGTGTATATTACACCCTCGCATATTGAAACTCGAAAGAGTGGGATGCAGATTCTTTCAATCATCAGAATCGGATCATTTATGTCAAAATGTCTGATTTTTTTCACGCCACTTGTAGAATAAATAAACAAAAAAAAAGACGCTGGAACTATTGCTCATTATGGAGAGCCAGCTGCAGAGCTCCATGTCGTGTCCTGGTGAACAGCCCACTTGGTTGACATGGGCGCCGAAATGACACGGGCAGTGCTTCTCTTAAAATTTGTACGTGTCAATTCCGTGTCCAGTTTGAACCCGGCCTAAGAGTCGCACCACGTACTCACGAGTGTTTGAATCTGGCTCATGACCTTTATTTCATGCTCCTATCTTTCCTCTAACTCTCTAGAGCATCCTGTGCAGCCAGCAATGTAGCTTTTGCAATATAAAATGATTTTTATAAAGCCTTATCTCAGTGCCAGTTATTACTGTTTGAAGTTCCTCTGCCACCGTGGTGACAACCCTAGAGCTCACCACATGTCTAAAAACACTATTTCTGGCTTTCAGTGCCTCGTGGCGGATCTACGTATGTTCAGTGGCTGTCATTCTGCCTTTCCATCTGATTTAGCCCACGTTAACAACATTCGGGGGGGGGGGGGGGGCAACACCTGTCGATGAGCAATGAAGAACAGGTGCCGTCGCACCATGGGAGAGCTGCTGAGTCACTCTCGCACACTTACACAGGCACTTACACAAAAGACGCCACGTGGACGGAATCTCAATGAACCATGGCTCATTTTACGCTATGGCATTATCATGGAATGGATGTATTTGGACATCGTTTTTGTTGGCGTTGCATTGAAATGAAGAGCTACTACTTAGCTTCTCTGTTACTACATGAAGCCAGCAGCTCACGCTGCGTCAGTCTCTGCTGCAGTTATATCTATAGTCTCAACCCAGGGGAGCCTTTCTCCAAGCTGCCTGATAAACAACAACATCAGAAGGAAACATTTGGACACGACAGGAACAGCATCCTCTATTGGTTTTTATTCCTCCCGCTCTTCTCTCTGCCATTAATTCCCAGTTCTGCTCTTTCTTTTCATAGCGTTATTTGTGCCACATCCTCACCTTTTCCCCTCAGATTCATTCCTTGGCATGTTACTTATTCTGTTTGCTGTTTCCTTAATCTCTTACTTCCTTCCTTCCTTCCTTCCTTCCTTTCTCCATATATCCTCAATTATTTCCTCTATTCCTTTAACCTCCCCCTTCTCCGCCTTACGTTCTCTCCCTCCCTCCCTCCCTTCCTCCCTCCCCTCCTGTCTCCTGCTGTATGCCAGCCAAGCTCCCCACTATCTATCTTTACCCGGGCAGCGTTGCCAACAATTAGAACACATTACTGCCAATTGTGCCACCTGCGGCCCCCTGAAAGGCAGAAAAAGAAGAGAGGAGGGGACAGCACTGTGCCAATGGAGGTGGTGTGGGTGTGTATGTGGAGGGGGGGGGGTGCTTTACAGCATGCTGGATACCGCCACAAAGCACAGTGTTTAATTACCAATAAGCACTGGTTTAATCATGGGCCTGAATACAGCCGGATAGACAGACTGCTACTGTCGTCTTCTTTGTGGGGGGCTCGGTTATGTAGGAATAGTAACTGTGGGTGTGGGGGTGTCTGTGTGAGAGAGAGAGAGAAAGAGAGAGAGAGAGGGAGCAGGTTTATGGTTAAGCTGCTGTTTGGTTGTGGAAGAATGAGTCACAGTCTTGGAAAGACGGAGGAGGGGCTCCATTATTGTTTTTTTTTTAATTCAGTGGTTGTGGAAATGAGATAGTGGAGAGAGAAATGCATAGAGAGGGAGAGACATTGGGTGTGTGTGTGTGTGTGTGTATTTGTGTGGTGTACACGTTCACACCTGCATTTTGGGCCAAGTACTGGCTCAAATCACAGTGAATTGGATTTGTTGTGCGAGGCTTGACTGAAAGCAGTCTCTTTTCTGGTCGTGTGGAGAAAACGAAGAGGTGTCTGTGAGGAGATTTAGCCCCGAGCCAAAACCAATTCAGAACCACTCCACACTGGAGAGGGGCCTTATCCCCCCCAACCTGCCCTCGCAGTAACGGGCCTGAGCCTCCTGCACACACACACACAGAGGCACGCATACACACATTGATAGATGCTGCACAGCTGTGTGCTGAAACTCGCGTTGCTGGCATAAAATATGAAAACACACACTCACGTTGACACAGACACACTGTGTGCCAAGGTAGTATTAAAGCCGTAGTGCTTTTCTGTGCAGGCTGCAGCCAGTGGCCAGATGCGAATGTAATCCTCCATTGTGTTTTAAATGGATCAACCTGAGGGCTTAGCGGAGGCTTTGTGAACACTGCAAGGAGACACATACACACACAGTGAATTTACTTGTATTCATTGTTACAACTTTCCTCCACTATATTGTGGCTATTTCATCACTGTTTCTTGTGTGTGTGTGTGTGTGTGTGTGTGTGTGTGTGTGTGTGTGTGTGTGCGTTATCTTGCAGTAAGGGAGCTATAGATGGTCAATTGGACTTTTCTGTTTTGCAGAAGTGCCTTGTGTGTATTGTGTTGAGATGGTTTGCGTCCCAGCTGTAACACACACATTTTCCTCCCCAATGAATAAATGATGTTGTGTCATACTGCTGTGACCCACCTCCCTCACAGACGTGCACTCCCCTTAACCCCACACCGCACACACATACACTCACACTCACACACATGCATGCTCACATTCGCTTACACAGATGAGACACTCACCCTTTTGCTTGACCCTGGTCGTTGAAGAGCAGATGTTTTGAGGTGCTCTTGTTTAAAAGCGTCAGACTCTCGCAGTCCGTGACAGGCAATTTTGATTCACCCTCACTCTACATCTATCTCCTCTCTTTTCATCCATCTTTCTGTCCTCTCTCTCCTCACCCGCTCCCCCTCTCTCTCTCTCTCTCTCTCTCTCTCTCTCTCTCTCTTTGCTCTTCTCTGGAGTCTCAATGAGTAATTGCTCAGGGCTTCAGAGAGAAGGAGGGATGGAAAGAAAAAGTGCGAGGGGGGTGTATGAGAGCACGTATACGAGAAGCTGAGCAGGAGTGAAGGTAGTATGAAATGAGGAGGATTGGATGTATGCGTGTTGGTGTGTGTGCACGACTGTGGGTGTGAGGAGAGAGAGATTGTGTGTGTGTGTGAGAGAGGCACAGTGGGATCATTGATCTGCCGAAAGTGCAATGTGTATGCTGAATTAGAGGAGCAGGCACAGGGCTTTGAGCTTGTAAAACACTCCCACAGTTATAGCTCTCAGTGCTCTCTGTCTGTCTGTCTCTCACTCTCACATAAACGTATACGCTCGTACACGCAGATCTATATTTGGGTGTTACTTACACTATCCAGAGTGTGCGAGTGCTTTTAATTATGCCTCATCTGTGAATAGGTGACTGTGTAGTGATATTGGCAGCTTTATTTGGACTGTGCGAACCTGACTGATGGGGAAAATTGATGGAACATTTGATGTAACCTCAGTCACAGTGAAGGACATGAGTCGGCAAGTGACTGAATACTTTTCCCATTGGCCTTTTTAGTCTATAGCGTCAGCAGCACACTTACAGACCACAGGGAAGAAATTAGAATTAGTTATAAATCAAGATTGAATACGTTTGATTGCAGGTAAATGTGTGAATTTAAATATTTACAGTATAATTGTTCTGTGGGATCATTCATAGAGATAATCCATCTTAAAACGCCAAACAGACCTTATGAAATGAAAAAAAGCTTCGCTTAAGAACCCACTTCACAATAAACGCTTCAAACTAAGACGGTCATAGTTGAATGAACAATGACTTGAATGACTGAGTGAACTCTTGGTCTCCTCC
This sequence comes from Anarrhichthys ocellatus, assembly GCF_004355925.1. Lineage (NCBI taxonomy): Eukaryota > Metazoa > Chordata > Actinopteri > Perciformes > Anarhichadidae > Anarrhichthys > Anarrhichthys ocellatus. The sequence continues at coordinate 1,031,631 of NW_022280051.1, read as the reverse complement.
TCCTTAATTCAGCCCTCAGCCAAGGCATGCTACCAGTGTGTCGGAGCAGAGCTATGCAACTCGTAATGGACACAATCTGTCAGACATGCATGTGCAATCAATATTAATTCTCTTATCTGGGACCCGAGCTCCATCCCATTGTTCAGTCATTCAGTCACATGTCACCTGCTTCAGCCTGATTGCGAGCCTGACATGGCAGATTAGCTTGGCGGCCGGTAGGAAGATAGCAAAGCAATCGGAGTTTATCCGTGGTGTTGCATAGTGCAAGTGCTTGACAGCAGCGGTGGGCATTATGAGGACAGAGGCTCTGATTCCAAAATCTGTGAATTAAAAAAACAGTGTGTGGGGTTTCATTGTGCAGAAAGTTCATAGTGACGATAGTGAAAACTACAGTGGTGATGACGCTAATGCTGATTCAATTTGGCTTCAAGCGGGGAGAGATTGAAAACTCCTTCCTTTCTGAAATGTTGAGCTTTTTTTTACAACACCCCGACTACTTTTAATGACTTAAGGCTGGTGGCCCTTTCTCTCATAATAATAAAAAGCTTTCAAAATGTTGTGAAAACATACACAAGTCTATGCAATTTGCCTTAAGGGTGTAGAGGCACGTTGAGGATGCTACACTTACCGTGGCAATCCACTTATAGAGACAGGAGCAGTAGAACAAATACAACCCATAGTGTCAGTTATCTGTGAGGCAAAGCTGTCCTGAAAAAGCAAGAATTCCCTTCGTCGAATTGTTAAGGAAGTTTTAACTGAAACAACTGAATCAGTTATTCCGTGAAGGCCAATGCAATTATTTGGGCCTCATGCCAGTCCTTGCATACTAAAGTCCAACTTATTCCTTTTGGAAGGCAGTTTTGGGCCTCCAGGTGCAAAATCGAGTGATACAGGAAAAGCATTGTATTGCCAGAAGCTACTGTCTTTTAAAAATGGGGAACTTAAATCTATACTTTATTCTAGGCTTAAATGTGTACACCATTTTGTTTTAAATGACATTTCTTTTGTTACTTGTGATGTATTTTTATGTTGTTTCTCAATGCTCCATTTCCTTGCCTGAAAAACAATCTTCCCTTGTGTATTAATAAACTCTGAACCTTGAGTGAACCTCACAAAGCAATGCACAAGATGTATTCCTCACTGTTTAGTTGCACTAGTTAATGGAATTATAGAACCAAATGTCTTGGCCATTTTTGTTTACGGTGGTTTGCCATTATGAAGGCTATAATACAGTTGATGACCGTTATGACAATAACGATTGCGAGGGCATTTATGACCCTACTGGCAGTGGCATGAAAGGCCTGAAATAATGTGTAGCATGCTGCCCACAGTAAGCCTATGGATTTCTTTTTTTTAAATACCGGAAGCATCCATAAGGCATTCAGATCCCACCCCAACCCACCTGCTGTTGACAATTAGCATAATGAACTAGCACCCATCTCCCTACAAATTACTGCTTAAAGCTTTAAGAGCGTCTGGGAGCTCTAATGTAGTCTCCAAACTTTCTGAAGATGCCATATTGATTGTGCCAATCAATGCGCCTAGAAAGCCATAAGTGCATCTGGTAACCATAATGGCGGCACTTAAAAGAAGAATGGATGAGCGTAATATTCACTGAGCATCATTGCCTGTGATGGAGTAAGGAGGAGGGTGAGGTGGGGTAGAGGAATGTGGAACAGGAGATGCTAACGCAGCAACAAATTGTGAAAATGTGAGGAAGACACGTGACTGATAGTAAGATTTAAAGCCGTGGTGGAAAAGAAGTTGGAGGGTTGGTTTTGATGAGATGAAGTGAGAGGTAGTTGAAAACCAAAAAGTGCAACTCCTATCGGTGTCTTGCATAAGAAAAAGCCTTGTCTTGCCCTTGCGTGGTGCTGAACGGGAACTGCATGTGAAGCATTGTTGTGGCTTCAGCGTCGTCCTGTCTGCCTTCATTCCTGCTTTTTTTGCGCGTTAATGATTAATGCGCCGGTAAGCGGGGGGTCCTCCCTCTCACCATCCATCCATCCATCTCTCTCGCTTCCCATTCTTTGTTCCACATTCACTGTTGAGCAGTGATTTGTGTCAGCTATGCTCTGATACCGAGACCCAGTTTTGGATATGAAGGATTGCTGACGGTGCACATTAGGCATGACAAGGCATTGATCCTCAACTTGTTCTGTGAGTGGAAGGGGAATGAGTATGGCGTAAACAAAATAGTCCTTTAAGTGTATTTAGATAGGGAATCTTAACTTTATAAATAAAATAAAAAATTCTATCGTATCTGCAAACTTCTCTGTTCTCATCAGTCTGTTCTGCTGTACTTTACCCTCCACTAAAATCCCATGTGGACCTCAGCAGCTGGGTCACACAACAGGCCATTTGGGCTCATCAAACATTCATCGGCCCAAATCTCCCCGCCCGCCTCTCCTTCCACCTACCCACCCCTTGTTTTCCTTATCTTCCTTTTTCAAATAGGCTTCAGAGATTATCAAGCATTTTTAATTTTAAATCTTAAAAGCCTCATAGGGTTCTAAAAAGGTGAGATCAAGAGGGATGAGCCCGAGCTTATTGCTCGAAATACATTCATTTTACAGCACACAGTGAGGTTGTACAGTTCTGATGGAGTGACTCAAATCTAAGCTTTCTACAATGGACATTGGAGTTTCTCTCATTACACTAAACATGGTGGATCTGTGGAGATATCTGCCCCAAGGGTGGAGGCTTTCGGACTGATTTCTATGTATAGTGGTATATGTCTGGGAGGGAGCGAGGGAAAAAAGAGGTAAAAGAAGGAGATGAGTGCAGGAACAGTAAAAGAGTATTAGTGGGGAGGTGGAAAGCCCTTAGACCTAATCCTGGAAAGATGGTCTCACTTAGCTTTTAGATATTCCACCACCTCAAAAAGCCCTAAAGGCCTCCAGTGGCACATTCCCAGCTCATAAACTCATGCATGTTTTAGAAGGGCTCACCTCCAGGGAGGGGGGTGGGAGTATTGACTGATCTAGGATACACAACAGACCACAATGGAGCGGAGGATGGAATTTGAGCCGTAGAGAGCATCCCTAAGGCAAACTGCCTAACTAGCACTCGCCATATTTCATAGTCCCTTACACCCCCCCTCCCTCCACTACATGCTCTCAAGGCCCTAATACTTGAGGGAGAGGGGCTTCATAGGGCAAAGTGCCTCCCCCTTGATGTTGAGTGTTTGAAACAGTAGGACCTTCTTATTGTCCTTGCTTTGATCCATAAGTGCCCTTTATCTTCTGTGATGGGAATAATGGGAAATACCAAAGGATCTCAAAGGCATACACACACATAACCATTGAGGTATGGCAAGAGGCTTGTGGGACATCGCCTTCCCCAACCCCCCTTTTTGTGGCTTGCAGAGACTCTTGGAGTCAAGTGTGTTTTGATTGATGATCCCAGCCAATAACTAGCCTAGCATACGTCTAAGCACCATTGATTCCCAAAACTCCCAACCCTCCCCCTATACACCACACACACTTAAAGCTTGTGTTGACACAATACAGATGACCTAAACACAGAGGGGAGATTATCAGAGAGCCCTTTTGTCAGTTTCCATTTCCATTACGTAGATTGCTGCCTTACAGCACGTACTCCATCATTACGATGAACCAAATATACAGCAGGTGTGTTGCAGCCCGTCTCATTCAACCACAAAAGTTTGATTCATTTATGTTTTTGCTTTTTGTGTGTGCCAGAGTTTGATGGATGGTTTTGGACTTAGTCCACCTCATTTGCAGCCATTATTTAAAGCCAACACCGATTACCTTTTTTTCTCAAATTCTTATTTGATCAATTGCTCATTCTGATTGAATTTTCTCTTTCCCCATCCAGCTCGAAGAATGTTTTTAAATGTTGTTGAGCAGATTGGGTTTGAAGCTGAAAAGCTTTATGACTCTGGATTAATGACTTTATGAAGTGAAAAAATGTAATTTCTGCTGATTATAAGAAAAATAAAAAAGACCCACTCACACATAGACACAAACTCTTCCAGGTACACTTGTTTTACAGACATGATATACCAGAACAAGAGAGTACATTCATTTTTTAAAAATAAATAAATGTTATTCAATGACGTCCCGTTCTTCGATCAGTAAGTGATCTAGATATTTTCAGGACTCTGACACTGTGTGGCTCTTAAAGGTCAGGGGGTTCAACACAATGCACAGGCGGGAATAATTGCCGCGGGTGTCACCCCTGGGGTGAAGTCTGGCTTACACGCACACACACACACACACAGGACTTTTGCCTTTATGCATGCATGACTTGTCTCTACCATTATCCAAACAATGGAGTGTGTCAGTTGTGTAATTGAGTGGTTTCACTTGTCCTATGTATACCATGGACATGCATAAGTCTATGGATGTCAGCTGTTAGACTACAGAGGTCTTCATTAGGTGCCTTTAGACAGGCTTCTATTTAACAGGCTTGTTGACAAGGGGTCGGGGTACCTTGTGTTAGAAAATACATGAAACTTTAGGGGTGGACACAGAGTGGACAAAGAATGGCAAAACATGTATGTCCTGTTGCATTACTGTGTGAGATGATGGAGGACAGACAGACAGTATGATATTATGGACAGCAGTTACGTGTTTCAGACACTTGATGACAGCAGTGCCAGTAAATATTTAACAGGGTCAAGTACCGCTACTTCCCCCATCCCAGCATGATGAGCTGGATGTCTGTCTGTGTGTGTGTCTGTGTGTGTGTGTGTGTGTGTGTCTGTCTGCCTCGTTTGATGTGGTTTTTGTGCGTGTTTGCGTAGGATGCAGTGACCCACGCATACATTTGTGATGTCTGTCCTTGCCAGTAAACGCACGCACGCACGCACACACACACACACACACACATACACACATACACACACGCACACACATACACACTCACGCACACACACACACACGCACACTGGTGACATCCGACCTCAATTTAGAGATGTAGCCTGAGGGAAGGTGATGATTTGAATGGACACAGACAGACAGACTGATATGGTTAGAAACTGGACATTGACCACTATTGATGACACACAAAGAGCTCTGTCTCTGTCTGCTTAGTCTTTCATCATCTTCTTCATCATCATCACAACGGAAGCCTTCGCCTTTCATTTGTCAAGCTTCCATTCTTTTATCTTTTATCTCACTCCAAAAGTGATTTAATGTTCTGACATTCTGGCCTCTTCTCATCTTCCTCTTCTATGTCTTTGTATCCACTCTTATTTTGTCCCCTGTCGTGCACCGTCATAGATGATAATGACGACAGTTATGGCTCCACGTTGGTTGAAAGTCAAGGTCATACCCATTGTGGCCCATATCTTTCATAAAGCTGCATTAAAATGATGCAATCGGGTAGAGTTCAAAATAATTACATTGATATAGCAATTGAGGATTGAAATTATACAGGAATATGTGGTAGGACTATTTATTAGGAAGTTTCATGTAGCACACTGATGCATGCACACACATACACATACACGCTCAGCGAGCACAGCAGACACACAAGAAGCGAAACAGATCCTGGAGCAGATGCACAGGTATTTAATTGGGACTGACTGCAGCTGTTACTGTTTATTACCTCGACATTGTGAAGAAGAACGTCTGAAATACACACACGCTCACAGGTCAACCATTTGTTTGAGGTGGCTTCCCATGGGAACATCAGCAAATACACCCACGCCCTCCTAGTAGTGCGGAAGCAGCCATGTTCACCGCCTGCCGTATGGTAATGTCGTCCTCTCCATCCCATCAGAGGCTACGTGAGTGGGAGACCATGAACGCTCCAATACGTGCGTCTCACAAACTAAGAGAGCATTCACTCAACATACACAGACCCACAGTCAAACACGCACTCATGCACACACCAGATGGCCTGGTGTTGTCTTTATCCTTTTCTTCCTCCCAATGTTTCTCCATATCTGTATTTTTCTCCCCCCCCCTTCCCTGTTCACCTTTGTTGCTGTTTCCCTTTCATATTTTTTCCCTGTATTCCCCGTATTCTCTCTCTCTCTCCCTCGCCTCCATCCCTTGTCTTCAGGTGACAGGTCTCCTGCTTGCAGTTAACGCTGCTGTGTTCTCTGTCTGCTCTCTGTCAGCGTCAACGCTATCCCACATACACACGCACGCACACACATAGTTGCACGAATGGGACGCTACTCGGCTTTTTACAAATTCAGACAGCCTGATATTTACAAAGTGGCAGCTTCTTGCTTCCTAACAATTTTACATTACCGTCATGTTTGCGGTAAGACTTTAACTGAAGGTAGCACAATTCTAGGCACATAAGCGATACAAAAATGTGTCTTTTGAGTATCAAATGCTAATCCAATGTAGACGCGAAAGATGGCGCTTAGGGTAGTTTGCCTCTTTGTGTGGAATGGAGAATGTAGTTGGCTTGGCTTCTTAGACAATCGAAACATCCCTGCATACTGCTCTTAAGCTTTGTATCCACCTCTTCACCGTTCATTGTTCGCACATCATGTTCCAAACTAAACATAAAGCACTAAATACCCTGCCTTCCTTAATTATCCTAATGCACAATCCTGTTGAGGTTGATTAGTGTGCGTTGGTTAAGTATACGTGGTGAAAAGCTGTCTGTATTTGTAACATGCTGTACATTAACCCGAGGATCATGTTTTGTTTCGAGGGGTCACTGGTGTGTGGGAGGAACTTTATAATATTGCTCTTGAACGATAATTGCCTTAATACATGTTTCTGTTTGTATACGCCTCGTCTTCATTTAACACTCTAACGCACATACATGCAGTCCATATAAACACACCCCATCCCCCTTAGTTTTTTCCACTTTGTATAAGGAACTAGGCTGGTATGATTAATGTTCATGGGATGATCCATTGCTGTTCTCTTTTCTAGTGAGTCCCATAGGGAGCCCTCTGCTCTCTGTCTCACATAGGTCGGCTAGCCAGCTATCGGGCTCCTACATACTGAATGGTTCCTGTGATGAATGATTAACATGCAGCCTTGCTAAATGATGGCCAATAGATCATTTATACCATAACTAGAGAGGAAGACCTTGCAGAAAAGCCAGTGGGGAGAGTAAGCGTATCGCTGCCTCGGCTACATCCATCTCTCCTTGTCTCCTTCACTGCAGTAGCTTCTCCTTGTGTTTCTCCACAAGTGAAGTGATTTCCCAGCTGCCCAGCTGATATGTCTGTTTTGTTTTCCCTACACGCAATGCTGTGTTCAGCCACCTCAGCTTCAGCTCTTGTCTCATTAGCCCATGTGTGTTTAGTCTCCGTCCTCTTCCTACTCACTGCTCGATTGCTGTGTGCTTTTGGCTGACTGATTGCTCTGCTCATTTAGGGGTTTTCAGTCAACCTTATTCGCCCTCTTGATCATGATCCAGAGCCTCTGTATTCCCTCGTTCAGCGTGTCTGTCTGCTTGCTGGCATCTGTGTCATGTTGCAGTGGCTGGTGTTGGTCGCTGAGGTGGTGCTTTGGCCCCTGGCAAGACGCACACAGACGCCACGCACCAGCACTCACACCTTCCATCGGTCATCAACAGTCTTTTCTGCATCTCTTAGCGTCCCTCTGCACGTCGTCGTCTTCTTCTGTCTACTCCCGGTCTTTCTCTCTTGGCGTGTCGCGCTGTGAAGACAGCCGTGAAACACAGCCTCATTTCCCCAGCTATTTCCCAGGGAAACCCAAATGAAAAGATACTACCAACCTTTTCTTTCTCCTGCCACATCGCTCACCGTAAATGCTGTCAAGGGACTGCAGTACCATCTCCGACCTTTTTCAGGGCTCTCCGGACTCGCGCACACACACACACACACACACCATTCCTATTACTGGCAGTGCCTTTGAATCAGCAGGGTCTGGGGTGGTGTAGAGGAATTTAATGACACACAATGTCTCCTCAAATTTAGCGCTCCCTGGCCAGGCTACCAGGTGTACCATTTGTCCTTTAGTCAAAGGAGAAAGGGGGGGGGCTTGAGTGGCCCTTAAAAGGGTATGTAAGAGAATGAGGGACTGAGTGAGGACGGAGCGCATTCCACTGCTTAGATATGAATGAATTTAAGATCTTTATGCCTTTCTTACTGTTAAATTTACAACATAGCAACCAAATCCCACCCTTAAAATCTACAGTAAAGCCCCTTAAATCCGCCCCCCCCCATCTCAAACCTGACCCCTTATTGCCACTCTCATAAGCTGTCCATATTTCATGAGGACCGGGTTGTCCTTTCATCATGCCCTATGACCCCGCAATATGTCTTCCAGGGGATTGTGTATGAGGAACTGAGAGGCAATGGCCTTAAATTTCCTTTATGGAAATACTGCTCAGCCCCCCCCCCTCCGATCAATAAATAATGTGGAGAGGCGGCGAGAGTGTGCAGCTAACAGATTGTGAGAGCGGGAAGAGAAAGCACGGAGCGAGGGTAGAGAGTGCTTGCTGCATTGCAAAGAAAAGCTGTTGAGGAGCTGTCAATGGCAGGAGAGACGGGAAGTAGAGAGAGACGGGACGTTCAGAAGCTGAGGACGAGATCAACAATGGCAGAGAGAAGTGAGGAAATTAAGAAATGGTGTAAAATATGAGATGAAAAAATGTAGACGATATGTAAAAGGGAAGGAATAACAGAAGGCTATAATAAGACTGCACCATAAAAAAAACAGTTATCTAGTGCACCTATGAGATAGAATTGTGTAGTGGCGGTCTTTTCTTATAACAGATGAGAGAGGATGATGAGAAACTTCATTCCATAGAACTTGGACAAGTCAAAATCACAGCAACCTAGACAACTAATGTTCAAGATATACTAAATAAAATAACAGAGCGAGGGGAAAGAGGTAAAATATAAACCATAGTGACCAGTGAGTTTAATGCTTTGAATCTTTTCTGTTTTATACCCATGCTCCCTTCTCCTTAGGCTCAGGCCTGCTGCTGTTACTGTCAATTATATATCCTATTGACAGGTAATTACAGGCGTATTAAGAGCAGTCATTAGTTGCTGTGCAATAATGTTGTGAATTCTTCAGGTAATTAGTTTGAGCCACAGTCGAGTGTGTGAAAGCCGTGTGCAGACGAAAACAAGAAGCGCTTAAGCCCCCTCTGTTGCTCTCTGTAGTATTTGTACAGACACACACACATGCACTTATTCAGACATGCTTACACTCACATGCAGAAACAGACGCATACCACAATCCTCCTCTCCTCTAAGTGTTTACTTAGTGCAGCCTTATTTTAGCAGAACCACTCTCAGTACCCATTTCCCCTGGTGGAGAAATGTCAGCTGTGGCTCATCTAAATGACGCCCATCTGTTGAACCTTAATCAACATTTCCATAATTTTCTTCATGCACTATTATGTTTCTTCACACCCTCCTCTCCCCCCCACCTGCCCGCCTCTTATCTCGTTTGCGGTGTTTAAATGCTAATTCATAAAATGGGGTATTCTCAGGGTGGTCACATATGTTGTGGAAATATGAATTTGAAATATGATAATGAAATAAGTGGCTCCCAGTTGGTCAGATCTGGTCCCACTATGAACAGGGTCTTGACCTGCTGTGGCACTGTTATGATGGATGGAGGACATCTAGGTATTGAAAGGGGTGGAGGGATCTTCCTCGCTGTCTCCTGGCTCCTTTGCACTGTGCCCTTCCATGATGACAGGCAATGGCCCTGCATCCTTTGGGCCTTCGATATGGGTTTTCCTTTCCCTTCAAAGCAGGTTTAATCGGAAGGAGGTGGTGGCTCTAATCAGTTGGCTAGAAACACCCTTTGGTGGCTGACAGGACAGGCAACTCTAATGTGTTGAATTAGTAGATAATACCGCTGCTTTTGTGAACACACTTTCTCCACCTCAATAGCCTGTGCAGTCAGGCAAAACCAGATGGCTAATAGTTGGGTAAAGGTTATTGTTTTGTGCTTTTTAGGTTGCGATAGAGAAATGCAGATTGAACCTGATGGGTATTAGTAAGTTAATTAATTTAGACTGAAGACAAAACATGTAAAAGCTTTTTACAAAAGACTACAAACACAATGTTCCCTGGGGATTTTCCATACAGTGAAAATCCTGAGGTATTACTAATACTGGTATTGGATGTTTGGAGAGAAAGGTACAAGTCACCCAAACATTGAGGTCTTTAGGCCTCAATGTGAGCCAGCGTCCCCCGAAAATTACATTCAACACACGGACCCAGCTCTAAGCAGCGAAGAGTTACTACTCCTGTCAGCCGGAGACAAAAGGCTGTTTGGACTGGGGCTGACCGTTGTTTACATTTCACCTCTGTGCAGCTTTTCTGTCCTTTTTTTAAAACACACTGCCAAGCACACTTGTAGTCGGCTCCCTGCGTGCTACAGGCTTCAAACTCTTTCACAGTGTGTGAACATTGTCAGTGAGATGCTCTCATGTTCTGTTTTTCTTCTGGAGTCTCAAAAAAACTGCGTATCCTTAGTGACTCATCTTCAACTTGGGGAGAGAACTTTTGTCATTTTTCAGCTCTGGCGCTTGCTCAACGGTATCCATTAAGACTTTTTGCTATAGGTCGACGTAAGACACGCACTGTGTCAAACTGTGTTTTGGCTGCACGGTTATGGTCTTTTTTTATCTCTAATCCCAGCCAGGCTATCCTCTTAAATTGTCTGTCTGAGGGCTCCGTGGGGCAGACTGCATGGTTACTCATGATGCTAAACCGGCACTTAACAAGAGCCTGGGACCCTTAGGGCATTTCACGGCATGTGCGAGTTTTTGTAGAAACTCATCCTCAGTGTATTGGCAGGAAGCGCTGCATCCACAGAGTGACTTTGCATCGGGCACTCAAAACATCATGACTGTTTAGTAAAGGACACTGTTATCTGCAGCTTACACTAAAAGAGTTACAGAAAAGAAAACATATACCCCGGAAGGCCCTCTCACCTTTCCAGAACAACACTGGGGACCTACACAATGTCATACATAACACTGCAAACAGCAATTACTATCCACTTCAGGCCCTATTATAGCTGACAGTGATTAATAAAGCCACCGTTGCTGCATAAATGAAAATGGGAAGTGAATGTAAACCGTTGACCAAAGTGGCCCGGATGGCAAGAGAAATCTGGAGCTTTCAGATAAAAAAAATTTCCACTCCGCTTTCAACTAATTATCCTCCGAGCCGCGTCAGTCCCCAAACCAAGTTCATTCCATCACAGATGAGCCTCGAGGGACAAAGCTCAGGCAAAAAAATAAATGTAAAAAATATGAATATTTATGTTGATGTGTGTAAGTGTGTTTAATTACGAGCGGGTTGCATAGCGGTGTGTTTTTTTCCGTGCATACGCTTATGTACACAGCATACTATTGTGCTGTTTGTCCAGCGAATAGTCAGAAGGGAGCGGAGGAGAATGGAAAGGGAGGCTGTGCCAGCAGGCAGCATTATTCCCTGCGGGGAGTGTTGATTAATGAATCACATCTTTCTAACCTGAGGCTGCTACTGTGCTGCTGCACTTTCACAGCATTGCAGAGCGCCAGTCAGCCCCGTGCCAGCCTGCCTCACTGGCCCAACATGGCACAGGGTGTGGGTGCTGTCACTGCTAACAGGGGGCTGAGATTCAGCGCGGGGTAAGGTTGGGTGGATGGAGGGGGAGGGTGGGGAATTAAATTTGGGGCTATGAGCTGAAACTGCCTGACAAATTTGATCATTTCAGCCTGTGGGTGTTTTTCGCTTCACACAAACAACCCCCTGCAGAATGTTGTTGTATTAGTTTGACATATGTGGTTATTATGTGGCGTAAATTGAGCATTTCCCTTTTAGAGTTGTTTTTGTTGTGCCAGTGTTAATAATCTTTGCTCAAATGGATTGTTGTGTGTCCTTGTTTTCATGCCCGGTACTTTATTAACATGTTTTTTTTTTCCCTTTTCTCCCTTTCTTCCATATCCCCATGTTGCCTCTACTGCTGCACACCTTTGGAATGGCCCTCTCCCAATATCAGGTATGAACACAAGCACACAGTTAATACACCCACTCTATGCCACCATATGGACAGGCAGTCATTGTACAGACCATTTCACAGTCCCATTTCATTTCCTGTTGCAGTGTATGGGATTACATAAACTGGCAGGAGGTAAAAAAGGACCCAAGCTGTTGCCTCGCAATACAGTTCTGTTGAAATGGTCTTTAAATTGTATGCAATTAAGTGTTATATGAGGACAAGAATCAGGACTGTCACTTACTTCATTTTTTTTTTGAAAAGTTAAATAATTAAGGTCTATGAGTCTACTAATAAAGTGTTATCTATGCCTACAGAATGATTATTGCCACACATTTTAAACAAGTTTAAAATTGTTGAGTTTATTACACCAAACCATTTCTATTCTGCATTTCATTATGGTTGTCATATTTTAAATGGACCCCTAGACTTATCATGATGGTTATGAATAAATGATTTGATTTAGCACTGATTTTCAGCATATTCGGTAAGTTCACAACAGGGACTTTTCATAGTTTTATTCCATTTTGTTTACTGTTGTGCTATCTTCCTGTTACACTTACTGCACAACTGGATCCTAACAATAAGTGTCTCACACTTACTGTCTGTGCCCACACTTGTCCAGCCTGTCTGGGGGTTCAAACTGTGACCTTATGGTGTGCCAGGTCAAAATGTTCCTGTTTCACTTGCTTCTTCTTTTTGTCAGGCTAGCCTCTTGCTCACTGAGTGCGACAAAAAAAGTGATTGTGAGGCCATGTGATCTTGCCCAGGTGTGCGTGTGTGTGTGTGTGTCCTGTGTGACCTGCATGCTCATCATGTTTGGGCCATTGCCCCTGGCAAGAGGCTCTCTTAATCACTTTGCAGCTGGCACAGCAGGCGCCACACCGCTAGCTTAGCATCTGGTATGTTGTTGGCGCTTCTGTCCTCGCTCTGCTATGACTTGTGTTTTTCTTGCATCTCTTTTAATGGGGACTATTCTTTTGCCTGATTTGAAGCAGTCTGGTACTTGAGGTATGAGCACACAGTTTGCATAGGCAGCCAAGATCCATCCATCTTTGACTAATTTCAGCTATACTAGCTGAATAAGAGGTGTGTGCAAACTCTGGCCTAGATGTAGGGGACTATTGCTTCACAGTCTTCACAACTTTTAATCTGTAGAACAACGCGTGTTTGGTTAGGTTGTATTGATCCAGTGGGACTGGTCCCCAATGATAGTGCTTTGTCCCTCTTTTCCTACCTCGATAACAGTACGGCTCGAGGCAGATATTGCTGTGCATTGTCGGCAGTATTTACTTCCACACATTAGGTCCACAGAGCGCCCTGTAATGACATTGGATGGCAGCGCTATATGCGTTTGTGTGTTATGGGGCACATTTTTGTTTGTTCTGAGTGTGATTGCTTTCATAAAATCTACATGCATGTCATGTTTGACATGCTGTGTCAGACAACACATTACTAGTTGTTTGTTGGTGTAATTGTGACATGTCTTCTACAATCAGTGGGCAAGGCAACAATGATAACTTAATAACGCTCTGTTTTATCCACTATCTCGTTGGTTCCTCCATCAATCCAGTAGTAAGACAAACTATAGTTACTGCTGTGCATGTGGGTGTCCCATAATCATTATCCTAAGCCTTTTTTCTTTCACAGTTCTGTAGCAAAAACACATGTCTCAATATCAAAGCTGCCCTGGTTAATCTGAAGGTGATGAATACAACACCATGTAACAAACGCATCTCAACATGAGATTTAGTCCCTGGTTAAAACAGCTTTGCCCTACAAACAGCCTCCATTTTATTTATTCAAGTATAATTGCCCCAGTAGACAGAAAGTGTTTGTGTTTTAGATAAATAGAAATGTTCCTAGACTCCTCTTATCGATTTATATCTGGGTCAAACAGTAGTCGCAAAGAATCCCTACTGGTATTTATAACCTTCTCACTTTATCCGGTGTGTCAGATTCGCTGCATGTCAATTTACATAGTGTAAGAAGAGTTGTCAATCACAGAAAACTTCCATATTCTTTGCTGTGATTTCTGAAACGTTTGGCACGTGTTGCCTTGCCCTACATGGTGGAAAGCAGGAATATGAGACTCAGAGACCATATCATACCTAAAGTTCCCCAGTTTTACAGCTTTCCCCAGAATTCATTTTGACACCCAGTTGACAACAGACATGTCTAAACCGAGAAACTGTTCGCATTAATATCATGTAACTGATAGTGCTGTGCTGCTGAATCTTACTGGCAGATTTCCTGCATTTCAGCAGTGTAGCTTTTGAGGGAAATGCATTTAGAAAGCAATGTACATAACTATAGGAATTATCATGCCATCGTGTGCTGTCGTTCTTGATGTTATCATCTACATTTTAAGTGGAGACTATTGACCTTTTAGCCAGCGCTCTTCCTCCCCCGTCACAAAGGAGGCTGTTAAGCTCTTAACAGGACTTTTTTAGCTAGATTCTCAATTGCTGTCTCTGGGTGAAAAACCCTGCCACAAGATGAAAAGCACTTAATCCGTCAGGTGATGTCAGGGGGCTGTGATGTTGTAAGGAGAAAAAGCAAGGGAGCAGGACAGCCTGTGATTTATTTCATTTTTTTTTTTTTTGGAGGGCTTATAGTTAACTTGGCCTTTTCTGTATCGAGTGTATTTTCACTCTCAATCATACATTTTTCTAAAATCCTCCACGCTTCCTTTTTTCCTGCTCTTTCTGCCAGACTAACCTTTCCGGGACTGCTCTCACCCCTGCTGCTCCCTCCTCAAAAGCCCCTCCAATCCAGCCTGGTGACACCTATCCCCCCCCCCCCCCAACTTGTATCCGCTCTGTCTCTCTCCACACAATTTGCTCATGTGATCGCGTAATGCATGCTAATTTAAGCAGATGAGATGTGTAGCGGCAGAAGTGCCACATGTCTCAGCATGGTGTCATGGGCTGGTGTGATCGCTCCTTACCTGGAGGGGACGCACTGGAACAGCAGGCTGGGCCTCTGGAGGGGGGGGGGTGGTGTGTGTGTGTGTGTGTGTGTGAAAGAAATGAAGATGGGTGATTAGAGGTAGAGATGAAAAAAGGGACCATAACATCTCAGAATTTAGAGTCCTACTCGGTTGAGTCATCCTTGAATGGCACCCGAGTGACTTAAACTCTGTAGGTGGTATTCTGAAAGTGCTCTCCAAATTTTAGAACAATTTCAGATATAGAAATTTAGATACGGAAATACCATGAAAAACTGACATTTAGGCATGCGCTATTAATACTGATTTCATGAGAAAGAGGAATTGATAACTAAATAAAAATAAACATGGAGCACACGGTGAGCTGTTAGCTCTGATCAAATGCAACTAATCGGTAGTCACATCAAACCCTGTGTGCTGGCAGCTCTACAATAAAACATCTGCTAATTTAAGCTAAGAGTATCACATATTTGAGGTTTGTCCTAATTCGGTTCCTCAGTTTTTCCCTGTTGTCTGCAGTGGCTGTGTAGCTGCATCGTGGGAAATGCAGGTCTGGATATTTCTCATGACACAGCATGAGCCCATAAATTCATTGAGGGCGTTTGCTGACTCATTGTTTATCTCTCTCTCTCTATTGTCATACTATCCTGACTGACAAGAAAAGACACGTCGAGGTCACACACTCTCACACACACAGACCTTGAGGTAACTCTGTCTGCACAGTCAGCTGTCACGGGTTTATTGATTCATAAGTCATTGGCACCTGTAGCATGAATGTAGCTGAGGTTAAGTTTTTGAAAGTACCTAAATGTGACTTAATTTGCCAATTAATTTCAGGGGTTTTAGGTAAATAATTGCCTCAAGCGCTGCAAGTTTTATTTTTAATAGACGCGTTAATAGTCGCCATTGTGTCATTTGCGCTGTCAAAGCTCACCGAAAAGCACCAAAGGATATTCTGTAGTCGAACGGCTATAACTAAATGAGTTGGAAGGCAGCCTGCAGACGTTGTGAGTCAAGGGGACACATAAACATGATGAGATAACAGGTGAGAAATATCCAGCTCCCGTAATAACTTGTTTACTTTTTAATGCGACCGAGGACTCTTAAAACCCCTGGCAGCTGTTTGAGCTGAAGAGAGGATGGTAATGAATTGAAGTAAAAACGGAAATAAATAACTTTAGCAGATTCCTCTGCAGTGCTCTGCCCCAGCCATGTGGGTCCAACTGTGAAAGTCATTATTATTACGATCATTGTTCTTATTGAGACCACAGTGAGCTGCCGGTCTCGCGGCTATCTCGGCATCACATTAATATGCCGATCATGCGGAGTCCTGATCACTTTCCATCTCATTTTATTTAGATGTTCTCTCAATCTCTATGCTCCTTCATCCCTCCTAGTATATCTCTCCTCGCTCTCTCTCCACTCACTGGAATAAGTGCACAATCCTAACTGATTGGGGGGGAAAACAGAGGATTACATAAATAATGTATCGTTTTTTTTCTTTGTGGGTGAAACAATATGATTTTCTTTTCTCTGTTTCTCCTCACAGTTCACATCGTCTCTTCGCCTCTCTTTGTCCCTCGAGTGTTTGGTGCTTCCTCTTTCTCTCCATCCTCTTCTTTTCTTCAATCTGACACTTTACCAACCATCTTCGCCTCTTTGCACCTCATGCCACGGGGAGATTGGGACCTCTTTGAGTACCCTCCCAATTTTCTCCTTGCAAGCATCTCCAAAGGAGCATCTCTCGGTCCATCTCCCCCTCCTGCTTTTAAAATATGTATGACTGCCATTGGCCTCACTAGATCACTAGTGGAGTGGACAAAGCTCATCTAAATGGGGCTTAAATTATGTAGGGTGAATACCAGCGAAGTTCTGGCATGCCAACCAGCTGTTAAACAGCGTTTCCATGGCAATGCACAAGGATCAGAGAAATCAGTCTTTTTATTGTGGCGTGACAGCTTTTTAGTGCGACAGTGTGCATGTCTGTGGGTACAGTGTGTGTGTAGCCCTTTGGCAACGTGTCCCTCACATTTTCAGAGGCCAGGTTTGTGATAAAGCTCCCTATTCAGTGGAGAATTATGTTCAGTACTTTGAAGCAGATTTGTGAGAGAGAGAGAGACAAAGAGAGAGGGCAGTTTAATATCTATGATACATGCCTGCTCATTGGTTTTGTTTCTATGTATATTTGCCCATATCCCATAACTTGAAAAATGATGCAAGTTTGTTACAACGTGGGTCTTATTTCTTTGCTGTGGTCATCATTTTAATCAGTAATGCCCCGGCTGTAAATGGATGGAGGCAGACGGCAACATTGATTAATAATCTCACTCAACAGGGATATGAACAGTCAGACAATCAAACAGATTTTATGCTACTTATTTGGAAGAGAGAAATGAGGGCAAACGTGAAATTAATCAGCCAAAATGTCGGTTGTGACCATCAATCAAAGTTTATAGACCAGCTTCACATTTGATCTACTCCACACTGTATGCTGAGCAATTAGAAAGACCTTTTGGGTTTGCTCACTTTGGGATTCACCCCCAAATACATTGGTTTAGATAATCTGAGTAAACTGTTGGCTTGTTCACAGTCTTATTGTTTGACTGCTTGTGTTTCTTGCCTTGTCTAGACTCTGTCATCATGTTACCGAATCACAGCATTTGCTTTGGCGAGTTAAATGTTATCACAACAAATAGAGATGATGGCCAAAACTGCAAAAACTAAACCCAAGATATAATAAACCAGGTTTTTTTCTTTTATGGCCAGTGGCTGACCCTTCATTCTGCTCCATTCTGCATCTGGTTCATATCCCCTTAACATTATTTGCCATCTTTGCATATTGAGCTTATTTCTGGTTAACCTTATTAAAGTTCTGATGATTAAAATGCATAGCGGCTTACTTCAGAAGACCCTTTTTAAAGTCCCTGCCTTGAAGCACTAAGCTATATGTTCTAAACAAACACAACTACTACTGAACAAGTTGTGTAATATTGTTCCAAGCTCATATCAAACTTGGATCGAACAGAAATTAGTGGAAGAAACCCCCCCCCCCCCCTCCTGTTATTTCCTGCTGATTTACTGTGAGTCACTCGGCGCCTTATGAATATTCAGAACTGCAGTTGGTCTGCTTTTTGTTTTCACCCTCGCTCTTTCTTTAGTTGTCCCTCTCCGAGCAATTGCCGCTTTTCCGCCCACACGAGGACACTGACGTTCAGAAGCACGCTTATCACACACACACACACACACAAAAGCGCACACACACAATGTCTCGCTCACTCACACAATGGTAGTTGGAAAGGCAACCTGATACTCGCTCTAGTCATGAATATTCATCCACACCTGCTTCCAGCAGAAAGTTTTTTAGCAGGTTTCATTGCTGCTAAGACAGAAGTTTGGACCTAAGCTCTTTTGTCTATTGTGTTTTGTGTGTGTGTGTGTGTGTGTGTGTGTGTGTGTGCACTCTGCTTGCCCCACAGCTGTCGTTTCAGTTCATATAATAGGCTATAACCACGTTTATTTCTGTATCCTTTTCTGTCAATAATAATCCACCACCACACTAAAGTAATATCTTTTGCCACATAAAAAAAAAATGTATTACTATAATTGGTTGATATTTTGACCTTGTGGTAAACCTATGCTTTTATTCTCCCGGTGGGAGCTTACATATCACATTTTTATTGCCTGTGAAATAGCAAGGGTTACTAAATGGCGACAGGCTGATTTGTTTTACCTGCTAATAGCTCGGCAATTATGCAGATCGGCCCTTTTTCTCACCAGCTTCGGGCTATAAGGAGCTTTTGTTTTTGTGTGCGTGGTTTACAATACTGATATATACCTCCAAGGAAAGTCTGTGGTGCCATCAAACAGACAGCAGCCGTGATGCAACATCAGTGGAGGGTTTGGAAATCACTGGAGGCTAGAGGGAGGAAGGTTGAGGGGATTACAATTTGGTGAGGAGGGTTTTGCGGATTGACGGTGTGGCCCCAGGCTGTTGATGTGTGAGTGTGTGCATGGATGTTGGCTTTTATACATTGCGTCTGGGTCTGAGCCGTTTGTGCCAAACCTTTCACAGCTTTAGTTTACAGCTTATTTGAAGGTGTTTGGTTTAGTTCTGCCTGTCTGTCTTCCATCTTTTATTCTCCTCACTTTGCTTTTTCCATATTTCTCTCCATTCCTTCCTTCATCCATCACATCATTCTTATCACTATCTGCCCTCCCTTCTCTCCCTATTCTCCTTTTTATTTAATCCTTCTTCTCTCTATCCCTCAGAAAGCTGTCGGTGTTGTAGAGGCTGTTAGGAGAGTTAAGAAAGCAAGGGAACATGACACACTCATTATAGAGAGGAGTTATTGCTGTATAGCGACAATATCTTCCTCTCTTCTTCCTTTTCCTCCCCCCACACACATGTACACACACACACACACACACACACACACACACACACACACACACACACACACACATACAAACCATCCCCTTCCCAGAAAGCTGCCAGTGTTGGAGAGGGTGTGTTTGGGGAATGAGCAGCGCAGAGGAACACGACATGCTCATTAAAGAGAGAAGTTATTGGCCTGGTCCACTCGCACAGAAAAAATAGGGAGAACAACTTCTCTCCAATGAGCGCCAGCACTGGTGGGAAAAGTGGAGACAAAAGAGGAGGGAGGGAACAAGTAAGGAGGGAGTGTGATGGAGGTGCATCAGAGGAAGAACGGGAAAGAGACAGAAGTTTATCTGGCTTGGCTCTTCGGATGACAGAGCAGTTATTTTTCTCTCCCTTCTGTTTTTCTGTGTGCGTGTGTGTGTGTGTGGGGATAGGTGGGTGGATGGTGGTGTGTGCGCATGTATGCATGCACTAAACCAGTTCCAGGATGGGAAGATAAAACACACAGAGGACCCTTTGATGTCTTTCTCAAAGACCGTATCAGTTAAACACCGAACCAAATAGCACTCAACTTTTGTTTTGACCATGTTTATTTACACATCAGAGCAACGCAGCAACACGCACTGACTTCAAACATGGTTGCCCACTTGGACAAGTAGATGATTGAATATCCTCAATCATTTTTCTGTATATGAAGAGTCCTGCTACAAAATTGGATCAAATGGGAGACCTACTTTGAGAAAATGATTGCTTTCATTACAGTAAAAACATATGTAAATATATATAATTGAAATTGGCATCAAACTCTTTAGCTACATTGATGCCACCATTAAGTCTCTCTCTCTCTAAGCATTGTGGCCACGTCCAGCCGTCCAGCACTTAACTGAAACAAAGTTGCCTCTTTGCTGTTCCTGTATGACATACAAAGCAGTATCAAGACCACAATGTCTTGATAGGGCTGATGTTTACTTACATGTAATACCTTCCTATTCGTCTTACAGTCGTTGACCACATGACCTGTGGTGTCGGCAGATGTGGGATTGTTATTACTGAAACATAGCCCTCAGGCTGCTTTCACACCATCTCCTAGTAAGTCGTTGCCTCCAACCATTCCAATGAGGGGAAGCAGTTTCAATCCATGGTGGTGGGGGTTTGAAGTGGTTGCCGCCCGTGTGAACGCGCACTGATTTTGCTCTGCTGTGCAGAGTTCACCATGCTGTACTTCTGGAGGTAACTGCCCCGCCGTTGGCCAGTCCGTTTTTTTCTAACGCTTTGCTTTTTGGGGAAACGGTCTTGTAGTTGTAAGAGCTGTTGCCGCACAGCGATATGAAAGCTGCTTTAGTTTTCAAAAGCTATGACCGGTCTGCATCAAAAATGTTTGTGTCGTTTTGACCTTCCCCTCTTCATGAAAATCGCTGTCCCTTGGTGGATGGATCCTGTCCCATGATGCACTCCATCTTAAATCTCCGAACAGTAGTATGACCGCATTCTGACGTGGCAGCGATGATCTCATTGCCGAGCAGTCGTGTATCAATACACGTTTCAATTGAGACACGTTTGCGGCTATGTCATTGGACACAGATGGAATGTTGATTAGATGTTACTCACCTGTTAACGCAGCGCTAGATCATCCGCTGACGTTTACTATCCTGCCAACCATTAGTTTTAAATAAACAAGGAGCAAAAGACATAAAGTGTGAAACCAATTGCTCAAATGCCCAAACATGTTTAAATAGTTTCTTCAGGACTTAAGTTTGAAAGCTCATTTTGAAGCTCCTGGCCAAGCCGAGTGGGAAAACGACAATTAAAATCGAAACGCGTTGTTTGTGGGTGGAATCGAGCTAAACTTCATTTATGCGAATGCTTGATGCAGAGAGAGAAACATGCAAAAAGCTTTCCTGCCACTCTCAGCCTTTGTTAGTGTGGCCTCTTGTCTTTCCCTTTGCTTCGCTCATTCCACTCTTTTCCCTGTCAGCTTCTCCACCCCTTACCTTCCACGTCTCTCTGTAGATTGCTGCTATTTGGACATAGTTCACACACGCCCTGATATATCTCCGCTTCTCTCATGCTCTCATTCCCAAACTGGGAACCAACATGGCGGCCAATTACACTGCTAGACGACGCTCGCCATAAATCATCCATTGGACCCCGAGACACATGGGGACTCGGCACTAGAGGAAACATGCTCCCATCTATTCTCTTTTCCTCTCTCTATTCGGTCTCTCCGTCCTTTGTTCCTTCCTTTTCTACATTCATGAACTGGTTCAGAGAATCCGATGTTGCATTGCGGTCATGCTTTGCCACATTCAATCTGAATATCTGCTTCTTTTTCTGTTTTGTCAATTTTTCTCATTGATTTGTCTTTGAACCTGTTCTGGCTTCATTTAAATTGCATTCTTTGTTGCTTACTTTAACTTTTTTTTCATCAAGGTTGTCATTTGTTGTCTTGCTCTTTTAATCCAACTCGGCATGCTTTGAAATGCACTCCCTTTAATATTTGACTGCGCTTCTCTTCTTCTGCTCGCATGTCGGGGAGCACAACAGAGCAGGGCCATCAGGGAGAAGAGGATTTGATGGGGAGAGTGGGAGAAAGAAGAGAGACGTTGCATTGGGTCAGAGGCACACTTTAAAGAGAGATAAAGGAGATTAATCGAGGAGGGATTTGTTTTTATTCTTGGTACAACTGTGTATAAAGCGGTAGTTTTAAATGCTATGAATCTATAGTCACAGATGTTTACACTCTGCAATATTTTTCATATGGTGCTTCATGTGTCCTGTAAGGGCAAAAATATACAGAGACAAGTGGAAGGTATTCCTGTAGGATACAAGAGACTCTAGAGGGCCAATGGAGTGAGAGCTGGAATAGACCAAAAGAAGTGTCTCTGTATTGTATATGTGTAGGTGTTTATGTAAATGCACGTGTAACTGCTTGCATATGGATTTTTCCCTTCTGAGATAGTTTTTGTATTTCAGTGTTCACCCAGAGGTGTGTTTACTTGACTGAGAACACAAACAATGTGTTTGGTTGTGCACTGGTGTGTGCCTGTGTGATAGCAACATAGCAGGTAATTGTTTGTGATCAGGGCCGTGTTGGTGCCCTGATCCTGATTGGTGATGGTTCTGCGGGACGGCGACCATTCAAAGGACCCTATTGAGTGACTGCGCGTTGATGTGTACATGTGAGACAGAGAGATAGTCAGGTGTGTCTATACATTAATGCGTAAAAACTAATTCTGAAGGTGTGTATCCTTATCTTCTGTTCCTTCCCGCTGCTTTTCTCAAGGACCTGTTTCATACATCAATTGGCACACTCTTTCTCTATACACACACACACACAAAGGGAAAAACAGCTATTTTCTAAAGCAACCATTTGAGCTGTAACAGATCAGAAATCTAGCAATTATTTTGCATTTGGAAGTTTCAAATAAGAAGTTTCATGTCCACAAAGACATTAACAATGTGACCGTGACAAAGTTTGAAGTGTTTTTAAACGTGTCCTTGGCATGTTGAAAGGATAACACATTGGCATTCTCTCTTCTCACGAACTGCGTATTTGTTTTCAACATGTTTTCGTGTCTCATATTTCCTCCACATGAAATGCAATTGTGCCTGGATTTTCGTTCGGCTTGATTTATTGCTGCTGCAAACAACATAAATACTACAGGCCTGCAGCCGTGTCGTAGGAACATTGATAGAGAATTTGGGTGTGTTGCTGTTGTATCAGTGGAGCCTCCCTCTGGCAGTGTGTGTTAATTAAACTAGCGCACAGCAACCTTGAGAGAGGCCTGATAACACTCAGTAATGTTGCGTTTGTGACTTTTGTAAGCCTCGGAAACACGCATATTAATCTGCAGACACAAATCTATGAGCACTTGACAGACACAGACTGAGATGTGCTACATCAAGTCAGTGCATCGTAATTGGTCTTTCCTGTTTGTATTCTTTCCTCTATTCATTTATGGGTTAGCACTAATGGAGTCTGTTAATGAATGGGTCTTGCGCCATAACACCTCTTCATCCAACATCCGTAATAAAAGCTTCTCCAGCGCATAGCATTTAATCTCATCAACTAGCTTGTTATTGCATTTTGTTTTATAACTCAACAGTGGAGAGGACAGTTATGGAGTTTAGGATTCAATGGTGCCTGCAGCCCCACTGCCCCCAATCGGTGTCTCTATACCTCATCTGTCCTCTCCGTCTTTCAACACTTTTCCTTGAATAGGTAGTAAATGTTGGATGTGCACGGACGGGCAAAAACCTGACGCACGGATCCACCGCGTCAAGCTAAATCACAGTAGACATGGCAACTCCGGTGTTCACACCATGTTGGATCACTATCGTATTGTGTGACTGCAAGTGTTACTGCAAAAAGAGCGACAAATGGTAATGGCTAAGAGTCCATAAAATCAGGTTCCATCTGTGCAATATACCGTTTCCCAGAATCCATATTTTATTCCTCTGCAAATAAGAATCCCTGATTAAATGTGACATCAGACCGTATCCGACAGTCTAAATGTCTTAAAGGATAAAGAACTATATGTTGTATGACAAGATATAGACGAGTGAATTTCAGGAGGATCCATCCCAGTGCAATAATACATATCCGAAATATCGAAATACAAAAGGATCACGCGTACTGTTACACACCCATGTATTGCCTTTGTCAAAAACAGGATGCTGGTAACTGGGTTATGTTGTCTTTCCAAGGGAACGTGAGCTGCAGTAATGATGGGATAAGCAGGCCGCCTGTGTTATGTGTCAAAACGTGATCCAGTTGTGTTTCGGTGCAAGGCATTAGAGGACGTCCCTGAATCTGATCATATCTGGCCTCTATGTGATTTCCTCTTGTCATCCAATACCTCAAATCTGAACCAAAATCAGCTGGTGAGATCACTCGGATCACAGTTGGTTTGGTAACATAAATAGTGAAGATGAATGGGGCAGGAGCTTGGCCTGTGTGTGTGTGTGTGGTTGTGTGTGTGTGTGTGTGTGTCAGAGAGATGTCTCTCCATCTGTATCTTTGTGTGTCGTTGCGATGGTGTATGGCTGTTGCATCTATATGTGCCTGATACGAATCTATACACTCTGTGACAGCCAATATAAATCGTTTTATGAACATCTTTATCAGTCTGATGGGAGTCTCGGCACCCTGGCCCTGCTCGGGTCAGATTGTTACATCAGTGTGACAGCTCTGCCTTTACTCGTGACTCTAACCAGCAAAGATATAGATAGACTTTATTACTCACTGCCTCTAAAGCCACATAAGCTTCTCGTACCACAACATTAATGTGGGAATTATGATAAGGCTCCATGGTATATCACTATCAAGGCATGAAATAATGGTTTGGTATATTGCAAGAGAGGACTGTAGGTCAGATAAACTGTTTTTTATAAGACGATGATGGATATGTATTATAAAACTGATTAAAAAGTGATTGGTCTTTTTGCTTGGTCGAATCAGATAGTCGGCACCGCAGCACAGTGGATGCTTGCCATTGCAGGGGCTTGATCCTTGTGTTTCTGGTTGAAGGCCAGTGCCTTCTGAAATGTCCAGTTAAACCCACTATCATCATGAGAAAATTACTATCTGAGTTGTAGAATTTCTTAAAACATCCAGATCATTTTATTCATTTTTTCGAGATAGCCTGCTATCATTCACGAACCTCCTCTAGGAGAACATCGACAAGCTCAAGTGCGCATACTATTCTAAATGCCTCACACTGTATCTAAATTGTGCTTGGAAAAA
Source organism: Anarrhichthys ocellatus (assembly GCF_004355925.1). NCBI lineage: Eukaryota > Metazoa > Chordata > Actinopteri > Perciformes > Anarhichadidae > Anarrhichthys > Anarrhichthys ocellatus. The sequence continues at coordinate 1,006,627 of NW_022280051.1, read as the reverse complement.
AAGCAGGAGACCAGAAAACATACATGTAGAAATGTTATGAATATTCCTATCCATGGCAAAGCTGCTGGGTGAAAAGAAACTAAGGCATGAGAGGTCCAGTAGTCAATTTTATGTCTTCCACAAAATGTCATAAGGTGACATTTCAAGCCCAAATGTTTTTCTCAGTCCAACATCCATAAAAAGAAATTCACTATGCCATCATAAAATAAAAGCTTTTGTGTTTCGTCTCTGAAGTTGCGTATAAGACTGATGTGACCCTGTAAATAAAATGAAGCCGAATTAGTTCTTCCATCCATCCAACAAAGTACAGATGTCACAGACAATAATGGCTCCTCTCTTCATTCTCTTGGCATAACCAGGAGTGACATTTTGATAATTACAATTCTCCTTCACCACCGTGGACCCAAACCACTGTCATAACTAATTCATCCCGGGGGGGGGGGGGGGGGGGGGGG
>NW_022280051.1:996890-1006072 GCF_004355925.1 Anarrhichthys ocellatus | reverse complement strand
AGGAGGGCAGAATAAAGGAGCAGAGGATGGAGATAAGAGGAAGAGACAGAAGGACAAGTCAGTGTTGATGCTGAAGGACAAATGTGTGAGAAAGGAAGTTGAGGCCGAACTCTTGTCTCTTCTACGAGATTCCCTCAGGGTTTCGGCTGCTGGTAGGAGGACTGCAGGTGGACTCGTCCTTCCCTCTCTTCCTCTCCTTTCTCCTTCCGTAGACCTCCCCATGCCGCACCAGTCCTTGTTGCCATGGTAACACGGGGCGAGCCGAACCATCCAACAGAGGGATGTAGGAAGACTGAGAGAGAGAGGGAGAGAGAGAGAGGGGTCTAGAGGGATCCGCTCTTCCATTTCCGTAATCTACAGGAAAGAGGGTGTCCCCCCTCAGGTCCACCTAAGTGGAAAAATAGATTCAAGAGATATGTTTGCTATCAGAGCGCACATACTCTGGATGCTGTCATCTATCTGCTTGGCTTCATTTTTGCATTTTCTTCCTGTATTGTATTTGCAGGGTTGTTGAGGCTTCAGTGTTTAGTTTGGCATGCAAACTGCAAAGAAATTAGGAGGAGTCAGCAGAGAACAAGACAAGTGTAATTATGAGAAAAAGTGTTTGTGGTTGACATAAATCTGCAAAAACTCTTTCTGCACAGTGAATCTATTTGTGTCCATATTAGCTTTTTGGTGATAGCATGCGCTGCGTATCACCTGCAATTAAGTGCAACTACTATAGGTGTGACACCAGATGGTCCATGAACTCTGCTGTTGATTGAATTTGCAGCAAGTAACACGCTTCAGATTTCAGTTATCTGAAACAACCGACCAACTCGTTACCAACTCTCCCTCTTTAGTAAAAAAGCACAGATAACAGGAGAGCAGGCACAGTGAATGCACCGCTCTGCTCAGTCAGCGGCAGGGCTTGACTTTTGAGACCAACATGAGTATGTTAGAGCACTTTATTGAACCATTTTGAATTGCTGCCTGGCCTTGTTTATGAATAAATCCTGTCTTCATGGGTCCTTTGTCATTCACTGCAGCATTCTGAAGAAAGCCAGATATTAGAAGATTTGTCTCCGACCTGATACGAGACTGAAGACGCACTTTATTTTGAAATGTGGTGGTGTTTTTCATCTGGAAGATGTTTTTCATAAAAAGTATCTCCAGATGTTAAATTCTTTAAAATAGATTACACAAGACATTCTGAGAGCAGAACAGAATTTAAAGCCACTATCTTTTATATGTCGCACCAAGATGTTTACCCTTTCTCGTTTTTATTTTATCCTCCCTTTCCATGGTTATCTATTTTCTGCTGATGGAAGATGCAGTGTTGTCTCACCGTTGGAAAGGTTAAATATTCTGGCTGTCGCTCATTTTGAAATACACCATAAATAGTTGCGGCCAATCAAGATCAGACAGAGTTGAGAGCTGAAGAGTCCATGGTCCTCGGAGCTCATTAGTGAGTGTCCTGTCTAAAAGCAAAGCTGTATTCATCTTGTCCCTGACGGGCACATATATCACACTGTGTTTCACCAACAAACAAGCAAGCCGCTTTCTTGTTGAGCAAATATTTCATTGCCTTCCATCCCGAGTTTATGCCTCTCTGCGATCAGGATAATGGTCAATAACATACTGGTTGCAGCACCAAAGTGTGTGTCCATATCCATGATGGAAATATTACATGTCTGCGCATGAATGCGTGTACGCGCGCACACAGACACACACATAGAATAAGAATTAACCCTGTGAAGTGAGGGGATAATTCCATGGTAATTAGTGTTCTGTTTAATCAGTTTTTTTTATTTTCCTATGCTGTTGTTAGGCGCAACAGACAAAACAAAAGGAGGCTTGCATGCATCTCTCTCTCTCTCTCTCTCTCTCTCTCTCTCTCTCTCTCTCTCTCTCTCTCTCTCTCTCTCTCTCTCGCCCCCTAATTACAAACATATCCAATTAATTACACACAAGTCCCGCTTTCATCTGTGTGCACGACGCGCGCGGGGTAAGATGAGAATGCAGAGCAGTCAGGCAGGAGCAGTGACACACACTGATACACAAAGAAGAAATTAATAATTAGTCACACACCAGCATCATATGTATTAACATTCACAGCCGAGCCTCAGAGTGGTTGCTTCAGTCAAACATGTTGGGCATTTGTGACGGATGTTGATTTGAGTATCAACTAATGCTTGTACAAAGGGGGGTTGTGCATGTGCCCCATGTTGTGTATGTCCCTCTGAGCATAGAGGAGACAGGTGAATTTTCCTTTGACTATTCAGTGTATGTGTGTGTGGGCGTGTGTATGAATGGAGTGATGAGAGAGCCCCATAGCGTGTGTCCAATCAGTCAGGGGATTAATACGCACCTGCTGTTTAAAATCAAACAACTTAGCAGGATGGAGGAACCTCCAAGCAGCCACCTGCACAGCCTCTCTTTTATTCTCTACACATGCGGAGTTTCTTTGACAAGTTGGACAGATGCATTTCATGGAGAGACATCATGCATGTCACCGCCTACATCTTTGTCACTTGATGCTGTATTCCCAGTAGGAGCTGTGGCTTTCAAGCGAGGAATGCACTTACCACGTGTGCGTGTATGTGTTTGCAGGACAGCTCCGACTCTGACTGATCTCTAAACTTCCCAGGAACTCTGCTTTCTCCAGATTCTCTCATCTTCACTTGACCCCGTACATTCACATATTTGGGAATCACAACTTCAGGGAAATTTGAAATTCCCAGTATTCTTCGCATCTTTATGCACTTCGGATCTTTCAAGATTATATATTCATGTGATGGTTTTCCTCCAGCTCTGTTTATTTTCTCACCGACTGCCCTCTACCCTCTTAAAGGCAGTCCTCCTCTGTGTGCATACAGATTCCAGTACCCAGGTACATGCCAGCCTTAGTGACTGCCTTATTGTCCAATGAAATCACTTCTCCGACCTTGCGCTTTCTCTGTGTCTCCCCGGCACCCTTCCTTTCTGCTCCTTTCCCCATGAGGCGTTTGGCCTATTTCTTTAGTTGAAGAAGTAAAGGCCTTTGGGCCCTGTGCTTTTCAATTACCCACGGTGCAGAGAGCGAGGGGAGCTGGAGAGGGGGTATACAGAGAGAATGCTAGCTGTCTCCTAGTCTCGGAGTGCCCCCTTGGGGAGGCCGTCCAGGTAAAGCAGAGGTGTTTTGTTCTTATTTAGCGCCTGTGGCTGGCTGTGATTTAGCATGCCCTGGGACTACAGGGCCTGAACACAGAGGGCTTGTTGAGGAGGGAAGAAGTGAAAAATGGTGAGCGAAATAGAGGTGGGTGAAGGTCTAGCAGTCGAAAGTGGAGTGCGTTAAATAAGATGTAGTGGGGGGACATAAGTGGAGGATGTCATTAGGAGGGTAGGAAATAAGAAGTGTGCTTATAGAAATAGAGGAAATAATTGCAGAAAGAAGGAGTGGATGTCTTGGCTGTTCCATAGGTTGAGGATATGACTCCAGAGAGGCTGCTTGGTTGACTGGCATGGGTGCTTGCCCCTTGTGTCTGAAGTCATTCAACGTATGCGTGAGAAAGATTGAGGCAGATAGACAAAGCCTAAGTCATTGTCAAGCTCCAGTGACAGTAATGATTGTGTGCTATGCCCCTTGACACCCTTAGGTCATAGCATTGATCCCAGCCCTACACCATAGGCATTTCTGCCCCAAGGCCAAGTGTCTTCGGCTGTGAAATGGTTCTCAGTCTCACCCTCTCAATGCCAAAACCACCGTGAAGTGGACTTCAGCCTGTATCAATGACTCCTCTTCATGGACTCCTCCATTATAACCAATTCAATAGCCATGGCTGCATGCATTGACATCAGTAGCATTCTTTGGCTCGTCTAGTTCCTTCTTTTTATGAAACCCTTTATCGCTGACACACACTGAACATCAGTTCAAGGTTATTTGTGTTTTTTTTCTCGTTTTTTTCTCCAAGGTTGATTATCCATGCATTCTTTCATAGCGTGTGTGTGTGTGCGTGAGTGTGGAGTCCCAAAGAGCCATTGTCCCCTCTTTTGAGTTTTGACCACCCTTCTGACCCCCTGTGATGATTGACGGGGCTTTTTGTCCAATAGAGAGGACTCACTCAGACCCCCAGCTGTGACTGAAGTTTGGTTTGGCTGTGGGGTTTTATAGATTCTGGAAAAAAAAGAATTGTTTCAGTCTAGATTTCTTTGAGGTGTCAGTGGGAGCTTGCTCTCAGGGAGGCATCGACAAGTACATGCACATCCATGTGCTCACACACCTTTGATCTTTACACAAACCACTAAAGCCCTCAGCCCCTTTGCATTTCCCACTGTCCATCCCTGTCAAGCCCAATGGCAGCCCAATGGCTTTCTGTCCATTCTCTCACCCCAGTAGCAGTAGCTTTGTGCTCCTTTTTAAAGCATCTAATAGACATCTGCTTGCATATCCCCAGGTGGCTTTGGAAGCCATGTCAGAGCCAATTTGCTAATATTGAATTCAGTGGCACACACATGTCCTGTTGATTGCAATGCCACGAATCATCTAGTCTTCTCTGTCGGCAGCTTTTATTTTACAGTTGGTTGAATGTATCCAAGTCACAATGTATAGACGTTGAGTGCAATTTAAAGAGAAGCCGACAACAGTAGCCTGGAAGCATTTGTGTATTTGTTTAATCCCAGGAAAATACAGTCCCAGACTGTTGCCCTTTCACTAACTTAGACTTATGTTCATTGTCTTTTGTGAAAGTGATGTTGCAAATACAGCATTACCAACCCAATTTCTTTTTCCCTGCTAAGTTAACCCTTACCATTCACTTGGCTGGTTTTGTGGATTTTTGAAAGGAAAATTGTCTGGTTTTAGCCCGGTAGTAATAATAATATTCATATCAGCAGGTAATTACAGTTCCTTCAATGGAGAGTTAATCCACATGTGCCCTCTCTTTGTTATCGGGGTGCATACCAATGGGAGCTTTGGAGGTAGGCCCATAGAAAGACCTAAATTACTCTTTTATTCTGGGAGAAGACACACATAGAGGTCTGTGCTTACACACTCTTATACGACACCCACATACTTCTGTCCCTGTCTGTTTCTCTCTCATACACACACCTCTCCTCATTCGCCACTCATCAGCACCATATCTCACTCCATTTCTAGGTACAATGGCTGTGCTGTATTAGAACCGTCCCTGAACTCCTGCAGCCGTACTCTGTCCCCAGGCCCAGACTATGACACAGTTGGCTGGGGCAGAAGAAAGACCCTCTGGCCCTGCCTCATTAAAATGGTAAAGAGCTGTAGGAGGATAGGGAAGCTAATCCTTCTACCAGTCCCCTCTTAGAGTCCTCATCTCCTGGCCTGAGACGGGCCTTGCTAAAATACAGAGCCTCTGGGAGATGGAAATGATTGGGCTCAAATGGGACAGTTTAGGGGGTAGGGGGGAAGTAAATGGTGATTTGGGGCTGTTATGCTGTTTAAAATCAGTAGAGCAATTTACTAGTAAGTATTGTTAGTCTAGTAGTATTGGATGCTTAGAGGTTTCTACACTAATAACAGCATAAACCTCTGCAATGACCCTAATAGGTCTGGATTAAATATGTTTGCTAGCTGACTCTTATACAGTATCTTTGCTTATTGGTAAACCACATGGACAGCTTCATATTACTGAGTCTATCACAGGAAAGCACATCATATTAATGAATGTGATATTCACTAAATAGGTTTAAATGGTAATGTTTACTGTGAATACAAATACAAATACTTAACAGTAAATAAGTTGGGATATTTTACTTTGTTTTTCCCCCAAAAGTGAAACTTTGCTCCAAGGCCAGGGCAGCCAAGTCCGCACTGCATCAGTCATTCAGTCACTCTGTATGTAAGTTGCAGGGCTTGCAAAGCAGAAGGGAAACAGGGAAATGTTAATTTCCCCAAAGACTGACGGTACACCAGCTAGCTGAGTAGTGACAACAATAATCCCTTTGACTATTTCCACACAGTGGCAGCTAGCTAAAGAAATGCTGCAGTGTAGTTTGTGGTATTAATTGCATGCATCGATTGCACTTTAAAGACCGAGCAACTTAATAATGCAGCAATTGATTGAGCACACAATTAGTTTAACATATACTGGTTTTACCGCTGAGGCAGTATTAGTTCCCGTAACTTTACACACCCGGAACAATGGGAAAGATGTATAGAGAAAATGGACGAGGTTGGTCAATGTACTTACTCAGCAGGTCCACCTGAAGACTTCCTGACAGATAATGATTCTCAGCTTTCACCCCAGAGAGAAAGCATCTCCTTGTGTCCAAAGTTAAAGCACAGAGGCACCGATTGAGCAGTTACTCGAGCATTCCCATCAAATAATGAAACAAAAACAACAAGCACCTTGACCATGTGAATAAAAATTCTATTGGCTAGTTTTTTTTATACATGTACAGCAGTAGCCTGAAGCAGGATACAAGGGAGACTGACCTCTAACTCTGTATCCGGGTAGCTCTCTGCTCCAGACAGTTCTTCACGTTAATACTTGACATTTACCAGTATCTTCCAAGTTCATTACACGATGCACAATCTTGTGCTCCAAGAAGACCATTGAACTGTATTGTCGGCAGTCGTCTTCATAAGCATTTGCAGAGTGCTGCTTTCCAGCTTTGCACAATGTAGTTGTTTCATTTCATAATGACTTACTTGGCTGATCACAGCAATTTCACATCCCTTCAATGTAAACTATGATCTTTCCGCGGAGCTTGACGAATTAGCTGTTTAGTGGAAGGCTTTAGTGATAGATGCGTATCACAAGGGTCTTATCTTTGTCTGTATATGTGTATGTTGTGCTTGTGTGCGTTTGCGGGATTCTGCTTTCTTTTTCGAATGCTGTAAGACTGTTGATCGCTTCATTCATTCACTCATTCGTTGAGTCTGCTCATCTGCCTCGAGTGATTTCTGGATCTGCACACAGAGGATGTGGACAGCCACCAAAGACCCTCTGAGAGCCCATTGAGAAAAACTGGAGATAATTCATGGCAATAACCACTACATACTGTTAGCTTTGATTAGACGAATTATCATGACATACACGTTAATGTATTCATTATGTGTAATTTCCATTTTACTCTGTGTGGGGGTGGTAGTTCCTGCCCAAGACTAAAGAATTATTATTTTCAGAAATTGCTCATTCAATTCCGTTTGAGAGCAGAAGGGCTTCTTAGAGGACAGTTTTCCTTGTTTTTTCTCTCAAGTATAATTTTTTTTCTTTCTATTTTCTTGCCAAATGATTGCGTTGCGCCTAAACTACAGGATCTGTCTGGCCTACATTTTACTGGCATACCATCCTCTACTGTACTAAACAATGGTGTTGTATTTCAACAGTCTCACATTCACACTCAAGTGTGTACGTGTCTCAAGTGTACACAGACACACACACACACAGTCTGCCTATGTGCTGACTGGCAGTTAGCCAAGGCCATAGTCATAAGGCAGTGACAGTAGATGACAGCGGTAAGATTAAAGGGTGTGGGAGTTGCGAGTAGGGTCGGAAGACTGGCAGGTCCATAAATATCACATGCAGGGATGCCCATAATATTTCAGAGCACCATATCATCACACAGCGCCATCATAGAGGATAGACCCGGTACAATGACATCTGGATGGGTTGATGTTGCTGCGTGTCTGAAGAAGAGTGCAAAGAAAGAATTCTGCATAATATAATGGTCCATTTACAAATCTGCCCTAGAGGAAGCAGATGAATGAATATCGGATTTTTCTTGTTTTCTGTAATAATTTTTGTTCCAGTTCCTGCCAAAACAATTACTTGAATAATTGATCTGTGGATTGACAACAAAAGAAATCGACCGCAAATCTCTTTAATCATTTATTTATCACACAAAAATGCCACATTAACCATTAATCAGTTTATCGCAAAAAGAATGGTCAACAGATTAAACATTACGACAGTAAATGTTATATGCAGCCCTTGACCGAGAGATGTTTTAAAATGTGTAGTCATGCCTTCGTGGAGTGGCTTAGTCGCTTATACTCCAGATAGCGAGCTTATTTGTAGAAAACTGTAGGAGGATTCACGAAATGCAGAATGGATAGATCTCTGTTATGGCTATTTTCGATTTGCTTTTCAGACATTTTTAAGGACGATTTTGGTTTTAAATCTTTATGTGCTGCTATCTACACTAACAGGCACACAAACTGACACTTACACAGAGAGATACACACTGACACACACTTGTACAGACACACATACAGCAGCATTAATGCTGTTCTTTCTTAACTAAACATTGCAGTTTTTGGACATACTGTATATGTTACAGCGACAGTAGGATACTCACACACTGACACAGTCCCCTCATTTCCACAACACACACACACACACACACACACTGAAGCAGAGCGATCAACAGCTGCAGGGCTTTCTGTAATTAAACCTTTACTGCTGTTTGTAAGCTGTCAATGCATGTATGTAGGCAGAAACAAACACACATTTAGGCACATTTTCTGTTGCATTTACATCTCGCACTCACTTTCTCTCAGGGCTGCGTCAATTTCAGAGTTCTGTGTGCTGATGAGTGATGCCAATCTGACTCAACACATCTCCAGGTATATTATCCTGATGCCTCAATCTCAAATCTAAAACAGATGAATAAATCACCTGGTAGACTGGATTTGTTGATCTGCACGGTGGGAGTGTGTGTATTCTGCTGTGCGAGTATGAAAAGTGAGTGTTCAAGAATCAACAGATCATCTGTTGTTTTTTTATTGTTCTTATGTCCTACATCTGCTGGGCAATCTTCTTGGTTTTATTTTCGCACTAATATTAAGCATAATGTTGTGTCAGCTTATGTACGTTCAGACTACACTGGTTTGTGTGTACACTTACGATATCGTGTAAGTTGTTTTGTGTTTGTGTGTTGCTTCTGCCTGTGTGCACACATTTGTCTGTCCCTTGTGAGGTGTGCTCTCAGCTCTGAGTGGGCGTTTCACAGACAGCCAAGAGACCAGCAGGGAAATTTCCCATCAGCCAATGCAGTGTGCAGTGCAGGTTAACACTTAAGGCTCTGAAATCCATAGTTGCAGTACAACACAGCCTTCTCTTAGTCTTTCTTTTTCCCTCTCTCTCTCTCTCTCTCTGTCTTGCTCTCTCTACTGGCATTGTCTACATTCCTCTCTCCCTCTCTCTCTCTCTCTCTCTCTCTCTCTCTCTCTCTCTCTCTCTCTC
>NW_022280051.1:979044-996880 GCF_004355925.1 Anarrhichthys ocellatus | reverse complement strand
CTCTCTCTCTCTCTCTCTCTCTCTCTCTCTCTCTCTCTCTCTCTCTCACCCTCTCTACCTGACTCCCTCGCTCTCTCTCTGTCTCCCCAGATGAATCGGAGCAGAGATGAAAAGCTTTCAGGAATGCTGGCAGACAGGCAGTGCTTTACAGTAATCTAACCTGGGGAAGATGAAAGCCAGCTGGGAGGCTGGGAATAAAGCTTGGGGGGGATGAGGGGGGGCAAAGAGAACGACAGGATAGAGTTTTGGGAAAGAAAGGTGAAGAATGGCTACATGGGCAGAGAAAGAAAGGGTAAAAGAGTGAGTGAGAGAGGGTTTGTGGGGTAACGAGAGATGAATAGTTTGTAAAGAACGCTGAGGGAATTGATAGAAAAAACGATGCGAGGATGATGGAAGAAGAAAAGAGTAAAACTTACCCGGAAGTGGGATGGATTGGAGAAAGGAGAATATAAATGTTGGTGCGTTTGAGTTGTGTTTTTTTGTATTGTATCATACTTTACTCATTTTTCATGCTCTGTCGTACTTCATGCAGTCACGTCTCCAGATCTGTTCTCTTGAGCCTCTACACTTTGTTTCTGAAAACTTGAGCATAGCTGGTTCCTTAATAGTTATATAAAGTCATTAATTTTCACTTGGATGATATTTACACCCTCAACAGTTTTTTTTTTTTTTTTTAATACAATTGAATGCTTTAAGTCGGCTATTTCAGTTCTTTTTCTATCATGTACGATAGTCAGGGAGAAGGTGACGAATAAAGTGAAATGGAAGCGAAACACTAAGGTGGGAATTAAATGAAAACAAAGCATGAAAATTGGCTTCTACATTTGGCATTGTAATTACTGTAAGTCAGCGTCATTTGGAGAGGCTGACACATAGTGTAATTGTAGCTGTCATACAGATGACAGCAGCCCAACACAAACCTGTGGAGTTTAAATGTCAAATCCTCTTCAGTGGAACAAACTCAATTGCAACACTGCTGACTGAACACTGAAGTAGCATCAAGTGTACCACTGTTGTCACTCGAAATGGCTCTGGCAGGTGGAAGGGGGTGCTGTGTTTGTGTGTGTGTGTGTGTGTGTGTGTGCGTGTGTGTGTGTGTGTGTCCTTTGGATCATAATGTAGGTGGAGCAGGCCTGTCGCTGCTGTGACAAATCCCACCTCATGCACCTTGTACTTCCTGCGCAGAATGAGAGAAGCGCACAGCACCAAAATGCTTCCCCACCTAATTGAAATTTTGAGGTATAAGAGGATTTCCGCACAACGCAAGCTGACAGGCTCCATTCACCAAATATCCTCTTAGACTCCTCTCTCTCTCTCTTTCTGTCTCTCCCTGAGAAAGAATTAACTTTTATCTGTCTGCGAGTTTTAGTGCAGCTTACACCCGTCTCTATCTGAACGTCCTCCAGTTGATCTGTCTCACTTCCTCTCAATCTGTCCTCTTTGTCTCTTTTCCTCTCCGTCATTCAGGATTGCCCTGCTCCTACGGGGGCACTTGGTTTGCCTGTTTGCTCGTCATACTTTGATATGTCACATTGTAAAAAGGGCAGAATAGGTTGACGAGGAAGAAATGAAAGTAGATGATATGACGGAGAGATGGGGGACGGAGAGGACGAGAGGAGATGGTAAAGAAAACCACACAAGAGGAAGAGTGGGAGTTCAAAGTAAGAGAGAGAATGTGGTATTCGATAATGCCATATAAGCAAAGTCAAATCCTACTGTCTGAAGAGAGAAATGGAGAACAGTATTTTAAGTTACGAGTGTGACAGATTGGCATTAATATTGATCCACAGTTTAATTTTCATACCACCAAGTGTGTATGTTCAATATGTTGTACACTGCTGTAGCTAATATGTTTGCATGCTCCTTTTATTTGTGATTAGATAACAAACCACCCTGAATCAACGCACTTATTTATTTATGCGGGGAAGTTATTTGACTCCCACTGTGAAGCCTGCATCACCGTGCACTAAAACACTGCTTTTGTGCTACAGCATAATGCATGGGCGTGAAACTGTAATGTGCTCCCCTTGATAAAGAAGCTCTAATTTTAGAGAGAACCTCCCGTGGAGTCGGTGAAAAAAAACGGCTTATACTTGTGATGTCTTCATTGGTAAACGAGATGAAAAGGGTTTGAAAAATAATACAGAAAGAAAGGTCTTACAGAATCCAGTTCAGTAATAATTGTCTTGCATATTTTAATTGATTGGAATATATCATTTAGCTTATATTACAAAACTTTAAGCAATAGCTATACCACCTGTTAATAAACAACTGTAGGTTAAATGCATGAGGTTAATGAAGTGGCAAAAATAGCACCAAGGAAGGTCTGGTCACGGATCCTGTGACTCCTGCGGCTGCTGGACACTGGTTGATATAAAAACATATGAAAACACATCAACCAGTTTTGTTCCTTCACACACCGCCTTCATTAAATGCATCCTAACAATTTCCAGTGGATATTGGCCTTTAGTCTTCTTGCGCTTTCTCAGTCCCTCACCATCTTTCCTCCAATGATTTCCATTATTATAGCACATGCCTCGAGGGCTTACTGCAGTGTTATTCCTCGCTCTCTATGTCCTCCTCACTCTCCTTGTTTTTTAAATTTTCTCACTCTCAGTCTCTTTGTCTCTGTCCCCTGCTACGCCAGCGATGCAATTTTTCACTTCAGTGGGAAAACAGGTATAATAGAGGGAGTGTGCCAGTCTGTTTAATACAGGAATAAAGGCAAAGAGGAGAGATGAGACGGAGAAAAGGAGGCGCCCTTGGGGCTGGAGACAAGGGAATATACACACATACTATCTGCACACATACACACTTGCACAGACAATAAGGAGGGAGCACAGATATTCACACCTGCTTATCTCTGAGGAATTGGTTGTGAGGTGCTTCCCCATTTAATTAGAAACTTCAGTAGGAACCTCATAAATCACCACAACATAAATGTGAAGGGTAGGCAATGAATGCTCCCCGTGTACGCGCTGGTGCACACACACAAATCTGTACATGTCCGAAAGGTAAGCCTATTGATAATTCATGAATTCATGAGCGCATGTGTGATCTTTAGCTTCAGTCAGTGATCCATCGATTTAATATGTGTTGGTTTATGTGTGTACTGAGTTTAATCCGTCTTTACCTTCGAGGCCGAGTATACCAGTAGAATATTAGATTGTAACTGTCAGGAATATTGCTGGATTAATGAGTATTTCATCAACGTCCTCTTTCTTAAAGAAGAGTTAAAATACCTGTCAAATCTATTACTCGAACGCCGTGATTGCAGCTGAGCAAAGAAACGGGAAAGAGAATATTGTTGTGTTGACAAACAGCACAGGGGTGGAGAAAGGTCACTGTGCATGTGTGGCTGTGTGTGCTCACGGCTGCACGTATACGTAGGCCTGCACATGTGTGTTGTTGCTTGAACTTGGGCCACGGCGTGTGCTCGTGTCTCCAGAGTTACTCTGATGGCAGCGTGCGGTAACGGGATCCAGGGTGATGTCTGCTCTCAGACGGCGTCTGGCTCTCAGCTCCCCATCTATTATTCACACACCTGGACACACACACTGCCTTCTCCCCTCGTATCCTACTCTTTACCACACTTTCTTTTCCACATTTGTGGCTGAACCAGTTAAAGGTTCGGGTTTGTTGACTCCGTCTTGGCATTTTCTTCATGCATGTATCAGCGTAAGTTGTGACGTTGTGTCCTGTTGTGTATTTGTGGATGTCTCCCAGAAACCGATCGCACCCTTGAAGTCGATGTACTTCTGCGTTTACCTTGGTAAACAAGCCGAACATTAGTATTGACCAGAAGATAGAGGACAGACTGATAACCACTAAAACAAAGCCTTGTCTGGAAAAAGAGACAAAATAGTTTTCAAAGTCAATCCTTGGCTGAAGTTGATCTGAGCCTGTCAGTAAGTCCTTATCAGACCTAGACATCTCTTTGGGGACCTGGCCCTTCTCCACCACCACGGTTGGATAGGCTGCTGATGGACATTTATAGAAGCGGAGTATGCTCCAATCAAGAAAAGCCTATTGAGTTCGCCCTGTTAAGATGAGAGAATGCACCCCTGTTATTCTGTTGTGAAACACAAGCTTACATAGACGCGTATAGGTCACGGTGGGGGTGTTTTGGGAGATGACCCTGTGAATCTTGATCAAAGTCTGTCACCAGACCATTATGTAAGGAGCTCATATTCACCTGAAGTTCCTGAAGAGAGCGAGATACCTGTTCTGATCTGATCCGAGGATTTCCTAACATTGCTCTTTTTGTGTGTCCAATTAATCATGACCTTAGGTTATCTTTGTCTCACAAGACAAACAGACCCTTTATTCATTATCCTCAATGGTTGGTTAGATTGGTGATTGACAGTTAAGGAAGCAGGATGTGGTCAACTGATAAAAGTACTTATAGGTTTACTTAAGCAGAGTGGAAGAATAGGCATCGTTGATACATTTGGGACTTTTTGGTCTGTTCCTTTCTTATTCTTCCGCTTGGATCTAACCGACTTCCCAAACAAGCTTCCGTGCACATATGCTCCCTCTGCTTTTTGGCTGGAGAGTTCCTCTATCTGAAGGCTGCATGCCAGTCGTTTTGGGATGAAAGGGCACAGGGGAATGAGGGAGTGGAGCAGTGTTCCGATAAACTTCATTTGGTGGTCAGTAATGCAAGAAAACAGAAATGCATTGATTGACTGAAAGAAAGTATCCCATTTTTCATTTAACTTAAAGTGCAAATGTCTATTATTTTATGCATATAGCGACCTTTCAAAATATATAGGTCCGTAAGTGGAACCTATTTAATACGAGTGGAGAAGAGTGGTGGAGGTAGATAATTCTTTCCATCTTTTCCTCCTCTTCCCTCTGCTTCGCTAACATCAAAGCTGGCCACCTCTTTCTTACTCTGCTAAATGCCTAGCTTCCTGGGTGCCACTATTCTCACAGGTGTGGACACTCCATAAAACATTTCCTTCTCTGTCAAGTCCACACATTCACACACAGACGCACACACACACACACACGCTGAATACTCTCAATGTGATTATTCACAACAGGCTGTATTGATAATATTCAACCTGCTGAAGTTTGCCGGCCACGCTCTTAAATGAAGGGCATCCGTAGCTCTGGGTTGTGAGCACTGCTGGGTCGCCTGAAAGGCCAAGTCTTGATTCGACACAATAGGCTGATTTGGTGCCCTCACTACCGCGAGGAGTATGTTGACTTCATTAATGGCTCCCAAAGCCTTTTAGCTCTCACACAGTGGCCTCTGGTCACATAATATAATGGGGTGCAGACCGCTCTGTATCCCTGCCACCGAGTTGCACCACTAATAGAGACACAGGTGGTGATGTGCGCTCACATTATGCCGTTCCCTCTGTGGGGTCCTTGAGGCCCAGCCAGTGGCTGCAGCGGGAGAGGCGTGAACAGCAGCTCTCATCACTGCAGAAAAATGGTAAAGGAAAAGAAAAACAGGAGAGGAAATAATTGGTTTGAAAGATAAATGTGCGTCAGGGTTTTTCTCAGCCAGGCCAAGTATTTGTCTGCACTAAATGAGGTCTGTCAGGAGATCTCTACCTGTCGCCTCTAACACCCTGCTGCGGCTCTAATGAGACAGCGAAAGAGGAATTGGATGGGAGAAGACAGAGGGAAAGAAGGACGAGGAACAGAGGGATTGTGTAGAGAGAGAGACCAGCTCTGACATCTTCTCCGCACAGTAAACCTAATGGAGTGATGCATATTGCGAGGAAAAATGGCGAAACTGAAAAATTGATGGACAAAGATATTAAGACCATGAGAACAGAAAGAGATGACTGAGAGGGGGGGAAAATAAGAGATGGAGCAGTTGTTGAAACGGGAATTGAAAAGGGACAATTGTCCAGACAAAGGAGGTTTTTTTGCTGTTCACTCTGCAAATTGAATACATTTGTTTGTGTTTTTTTTTATTGACTTGATAGAAGAGAACTTCCTGTCCACTTCCACATAGATTACAGCTTCAAGTGTAGGCCCTCTTCCTCAATTATCTGGAAAAAATGGGTACCACCAATAATTATATACCAACAAGGTTTGCAGGAAGAAATGGACAAAAAAAACAACATTAAGTCTGCAAGGCTTTTTTATTTCCGGTCACATCTGACGGTAAAGAGACATTTTCAGTTTAAAAATGTGCAAGAAGCACAATCAAAAGAGTGAGCGGGTGAATGGGAGACGACATACAAAATGTCCTACATCGTTCCAGCAGCAGAGGATTATAGTTCTGCAACAAACATGCCAAGACAGACAGAGGGAGTGGAATTTTGAAAAGAACAGATGGAAAAAAGTAAATCAGAAAAAACTGAGTGAGTTGTTAGAAGTCAAGTGGTCACAAATGTTCTCAAGATTGAAAGGACCATAAGCTTGCAGGTGTTTTAGTCAACCTCATGACTTACAGATTGAGACAGAACGAGTGAGAGAGGGGGGGGGGGGAGAGAAAAGGAGAGAGGAGAAAAAGTGCAAAAGCAATAGCAGAAGACAGAAACGAGTAACAAAAGCTAAGCTGTGAGCCCCCTGCCTGGGCACAGTGCTCTCAGGCAGCTCAGCAGTGAAGGGAATGATAGCAGGGAGACCTGTCACTCACCCTTTGAAGCCATGGGGGAGATTGAGGGAGGAAAGGAGAGCAAGGGGAGAAATGAGCTAGGAAGCCTCCAGACACTTGTCCCCTTTCACGTCTAACACCATCATCCCTCAAAATAACAATCTTGTCCTTCTCTTTGCCTCTCTCCTTGCCTTTTCCGTCTATCTCTCAGCAGGGGATAAGGTTAGATTAGTAGGCCGCGTGGACCTGCAGGCTAACAGGTACCACACCTTTAATGCCACAACGGTCAGTCACTGAGCCAGGAGTCCCCCGGCGGCTCTGTCTGCTATAGTGTCAGATCCCAGATGTGAGGTTGTGGAGACTAAAGTTGCACCAATAGAAACAAACACAAGTGCCTGCATGCTTACCTCACTCACAAAACGTGTGACATATCTGTATTTACTTAGTTACTTTGTATTGCTGCTGCTTTGATACAGTCACGCCCAGGCCAACCCCTAATTAGTCTTAGCTCTACCACTTTCATCTCATAGCATCGAGTTGTGGACGTTTTCCAGAGGTTTCTTTTAACCTCCTGCTCCGAAACAACCTACCCAAAATATAACATCTGCAGAGGATTAACCTCAATAAACCCAAACCCGACAGGAGGGCCGTTGTAGAGATCAAATTTCTGCCAAGGCTCGACTCTGCCGATGCAAGTCTTTGTGGTTAATTTACCTGCTAACAATGACATGTCTCTGTTTTTGCACCCACAAAGCACCTTCCCTCACACTGCAGGCATGGGGGCATTAATTAAAATCCTGCTGTGTAGGAGATATGCCTAATCGCAAACATAAAACAGAGAATAGTGAATTAAAGCACAGAATGAGTTCAGTTCCACACTGTTGTTTTTTTTGCCCACTCATCCTCCTATAGAGAGAGAAGTCGGGAAGGAAGGAAGGAAGGAAAGAAGGAAGGGGGGATATTTAAAGTGCCTTTAATGAACTGAATGAATATTTTACTTCCATAAAGGAAAGCAGTAAAGCATTGAGTTCATGTTGTAGCTTTGGGTAAATGCAAGATGTCTCTATTATAGCTCGTCGTAAAACATAAAAATACTATGTCAAATGACATTGTAAATGTAGAAGTACCACGGCATTAGTCATTCATGTGTCACCTGCAGTACTCCTTTAAGAAACCACATGTCTTTAGTGCACTCCTCTCTGGGCAGTCTTCCTCTCAGACAGAATAGAAAAAACATGTGTCCGTCTTTTATTGTTTATAATAAATCTTTGGGATGAACAGTGAATCATATGTGATTCTCTGCTATACAACACGGCCAGCCTGGCATCCCGCATTAGTGTGGCACATCCTCGTTAATACCCAGAGATTAATGTCAAATCATCCACACTCCCCCACTAGTCTCGCACCAGTCCATCTCGCCTAAAGCTATATATTGAGGTATTGCACGTGGAAGTAGAGGGTTTGTCCTGGCATTGATTGACACTGAGAGATGGATCCAGTCCGCCTCCTTGCCCCCTTTCCTTCTGTTATTCTCTCCACCTCCTCCCCCCCCCCCCTTCTTTCTTTCTGTCTGCCATATGTTTCAGTGAGCCGGACAGATTTGGCCAATCAGACAGCCACCATTGTATTGCTGTCGGTATGAATAGAATGCATGGAGAGACACATTGGCATTATGTAGTGACGATACGTTGTTTCTTTTCTCCTTGTCTCTTTCACAGTAAATCTTCTTCTCAGTTGTCTCCGTCTGTCTGGCTGTCTCTCTTCCTAGGCTCTTATTGCGTGTCCTGCCTTGCCTGGTTGAATACCTAACACTGCTGTGGTTTGACAAAGAGGGCTGAAACCTGAGCATAGTGTGGCAGGTCGGGTTACAGCGGCATTTGGCATGTGGCTATGCTGTTGATGCTCCAAATTGTTTCTGATTGATATCGTGAACAGATAGGGACCCAAGGGCTTACACAGGAGACCCTCATTTGCACGTTTTGATTGTGCTTTTGGACTTGGATTCTTTTTCAAATTAAATCACTGAATGGTGTTCCAATTTGTTTTGTTTTTTTTGTTGAAAATGACAAATCAACGCAGAAAACATCGTAAATAGGTTAAATGTTGTACATATCATTTCAGATGGTTAAAACATTGCATTCACTTCCAATCTCATTGCTGAGATCGAAGGATCTGACCCCGTTTGAGGCCAATAGTGAAAAGCAACAGGCTGAAAACAGTTTACCCCAAATATCTAGCCACTTATTTAATAATGGAAATAAAAGTAAATGCAGTTAAATATCCGTTTTCATTCATTGCTTTGTAAAACTAATTGTAGACAATTAGTTTTAAATGCAAAGGCAGTTAAATGCAAACAAGGAAGTAGTTTTGCTCTAATAGACATTTACAACATGGATTACTTTTGTTTGCAGTTCAACATTATTAACCACAGTTCCTTAGTATTGAAGTTGCAACATAATCATAACACTGCAAAACCATAGTTGTTAGTTGTAGATTCATGCAGAAATAGGTTCATGACTCTTTTTGACTGCAGTACTGCTGGCACTGACATTGGGTTTGCCCATGCATGTTTTAGGGATTTGATGGAATTCCTCATGCAAGTGTTGTGGTAATTTAACTTTCCCAGCATGCTGTGTGACTTTGGATGACATTCTGCTCCAGCCCACTCACCTCACTGTGGTTGCGTGGCCTATGTCAGACCACAGTGATACTATAGTCAGCAGCTTATTCTGGCTTCCACCAGCCAGCATGTTGGTCATGGTGTGTGTTCCAGCCATGGCGTGTTAGTGTGGGTGCCATGCTGAACAGACTGCAACTCTGTGTGAATAGCCCTCCTTTTTTTGCCGCCCCAAAAACCCACGCCATAGCAGGCAAGGACACAATTCTCCAATCACTCGCACAGTCCTCACTGAGAAACACACACAGTGTTCCAACCCTTCAGTTATTGTATGATTTAGGAAGCGCACTTTCAATGTGCTATTTCCCCAATGTGGTGTCGTCCAGAGGGGGTAGTTGTGTTTCCTGCTCAGCCACAACCACCATCTACATTAACACATAGACTGCAGTATGTTTTATGTCTCCTGAGGATTGACCAGACTTCCTTCTAAAATGTAGAAAATCCATCTCACCACTTGATGTAAAGTAGTTTCTGCATAATGGTATACCAGTTCATATCTAAAATGAATAGAAGTGCAAGACTAGTAATGATTTTTACCTGCTTCAATGTGGATTCCATGCAGAATCGGAGGAAGTGCTTTGTACAGTGCCAATACTAGGAAACTGAGAGAGGGTACTCCTGTGGTTTTCACACCGGAATGGCTTCCCTTTCTGTATCACACCTTCTGCTAGCTGTTAGCCACATGGAGAGAGAGAGATAGTTACTTTTGGGAACATTATCTTTCATTGACAGATTCGAAGCAGAAATACCATCTGCACATAGGGTCACATTTGTTGTTCTCAGAGCTGTAACACTGAAACTGTTATTGAAGTCATCAGTTGTCCGTATTTCTGATATATCAACACTGCCCTTACATGCTGTTCTACTTTAGTGGTAGTCTAATTAGCTTGAAAGACACTCCATGAATGCCATTTGCTTTGAGTGTTTTTGTCTCTACCACAGTTAAGATTACATACACTGCCTTTTTACTGCAGGAGCCGCAGCCTTTATTTCTGTCTTCAGTGATGGTGTTAGTGTAGTTATACCTCAACGCCACTAGGGGGATACAGTTTATGGCCAGGGTGGTCGCTTTATGCAGGAGCAGGATTTCCTCTGTATGATCTGAGGTATAACGTGGATTTATCCCACAGATGTACACACATACGGATCAAGACACACACAGAGCTATGTTTACTACACACATTCTGCAGGGCTGAGGAAGTGTGCTCTGTGAGTCAAAAGCACCAGTAACTCCTGCCACCCTCCCCAGAGTATCCGACATTACCATATGAGTAGCTACAGCCAGACAGCCTGTGTGTGTGTGTGTTTGAGAGTGTAAGCGTGTGAAAGAGAAAGAGGGAGTGAAATGCCAATGTTTTTTTTACACGTAATAAGCTTGTGTGAACACAATACTTATTTGCATGTGTGCATTTATGTGTGGGCCCAATGCATCTCTCACCTTCCCACTACTCAGAGGCTAAATGAAGTCTGTCTGGCAGTGAATATCTATTGTGTAGTGCTAATGTGATAGCAGAGATTAGCATTGTAATCCATTTAGCATAGAGCAGCTAATCCACTTTATTAATGTTGAAAAGAAATCAGATAATATTGGCTAGCACCACTGTAGCTGCCTTAATGATTTTAAGCTGATGAAAAATCACTTTAAGATATATTGATAATTACTGTTGCTGACAATGAAGCTAGGATTAGTTGTTTTATTACAAAAACATCATTAGCTTTGGTTTTTCATTTAAGGGAGTTAAGATATCGGTTGTGTTCAGTCTACACCGAGTTGTTTTTTAGTTGGTGTTTGTTTTTGTAGTAGCAAAAACCATTCGCTAGCTGTTTACTTCATTTTGTTTTTCAGGGTTATGCACACTGAAGGTGGTTTTATATTGTATATTCCTTTAGAGTACATAGTTTGATATCAGGAGAGATGAAGTCTGCTGCAAGCCCAGGATGGACACTGCTGTGTTGATTGCCAAATAAAGGGAACTGCTATTAAATACTTGTGCCAATTATTGTCTAAATAGGTCCACTGGACTTTGGTTTTAAACAGGCATTTTCCCTTGCGTGTTTCCCTCCAAGTCCCAGTGTGCCTGCGCTGCTTGCTTGCGGACGTGCTGTGCACTCCCTGGTGGCTCATTTGTTTTGTTGGTGGTCAGATTGAGGGATAATACACAGGAGCTTCCCCTTGAAGCCCCTCCACTCCCTGGTGACCGTGGATCCGTCCCAACACAATAAAACTCTATATTCAGCCTTTGCCGTAGACTCTCTGTCCTTTTAACTCTGCTTGACAATTGACACTTCCCTCATATGCAGCGGCGGTAAGCTGATACACACACATCGTCGCATACGTTCACATGCACACACATGCTGTGTACAGTGCGCATACGCACAGCGCCTCAAATTAACTCACCCGATCAGGCAGATTAGATAACCCCACCTGCTGAATCTGGTTCTGGCTCGTGTGGAAGTTTCTTTCTTCCTACCTCCCTCTTTTCTTTCTGTCTTTATCCTATTCGCCTTCTGTTCTTTTCTTTACAACTGACCCAAGAGCATACAATGGTTCCCAGTGAAAGTGTGAGGCTTTGATACGCAGACTTCTGGTCCTTTGAGATCCGGATCACAAGCCAAGCAGGAGGCAGAGCGAGAGAGGAAGAACGACTGAGAACCGAAAAAGGGGGGGGAGTCGGGTGAAAGATGGTGCCTGTTTAAAGAAATGTCATGTTGTGAAACTGGATATCGGTAGAAGCAGCAGGAGTAGGGCAGGACGTATACTGCAGCCTGTGCTCTCAAGTTTCTGTCTTTTCTGTACAATCGTTGATTCATGTTGAAGCAACGACAAAGAAAAGTTCCGTTGGACTATAGTGAAGCAGTGGATGGTTTTAGATTGGTTCCTGGTTCACTGCAGGATAAACCTAATATTGATTATATAATAAACATAATGGTGAAAGAATTCTTGTTGTCCTCTATGAAGCATGGCACACCAAAAAGCTATTTCTCTTGAAATATTCTGATTTGACTTGTTGATGTTTTCTTAACTACAAATCTTGAAGTAAAGTTGGTCCCTAACGAAGACCTGTTTTGTTGTCAGTGGGTACAGCACAACTTTGTTAAAGGGATCAGTTTATAAATGTAGAACGGTTAAGCCTTTTTGACCTTTTCAAGAGCTTTATTAATTATGAATTAATCATAAAGTGACTCACCTGTCTACCCGACCATCTGCTTCCTGTCCAATTATCTCCTGTTTATGCCTTTTACCCATGAACCCTTAAGTGCTGCAGAGCACAAAGAACTACCAAGAGTCATCACAACTTTAACGAGACTTGCTTCACACCTGTCCGCAAGCCTGCACGTGTGTGTGTGTGTGTGTGTGTGTGTGTGTGTGTGTGTGTGTGTGTGCGTGTGTGTGCGTGTGTGTGCGTGTGTGTGTGTGTGTGAGAGAGTGTGTATTCTACTGGGTGCTGAAAGTTGCTTGCGTCGGTACGTGTCAAAGCTGTTTGTTGGTGGGAAATTACCGCCAGAGGACCAGATTTTGAAAGGATCATTTGGAACACACCCTCTTCGTTTATTTGTGTGTGACGATGTAAGCAGATGTTCAGGCACCACCCTGAACACTTCCATCCCGCCACCAAGTGTGCGTGGGGCCAATTCCATGCACTTTCTGCTGAGTAAACACACCGAGGGGCTCACAAACCACACCTCCAGCCCAGATGCCTTATTACTGTAATCACTTTTGGATGTCTGAAACGGTGATAGAGAAAGATGAGCATCTCAGATACAGCACAGTAAGCCATGATGCATGGGAACTTCCTAAGGCTGTATGTGGTTGATTGGCAATTTAGTCAATAATTGGTTTCAAAAGTACCTTTTTCATGATACCTCGATCCCTAATTGCGCATTTCTTGGTCCTAGATGTCGACTTTGTTCAATTGCCAAGTCCTTCCTTGTGGAGGGCAACATTACTCTTTCTAACTTTGCTTCCGTTTAACCTCAGCTATTCTTTAAACACATGATGTATTTTCAGTCCCGTCATTTACTATTTAATTATTACAGCTGCTTCTAAGACGAAGAGGAAGTTGTTTGGGATCTTCAGTTGTCTTTTCCTAAATCAGTAAAGTTAAAATAGTAACTTTGTTATTTCTATGCGGTTGGCACTGATTCAATAAATCTCAGTAGCAGGTGTGATATTATACTTCATTCAATGTTTTGAATGTTTCTTTCTTTAAATGCTGTTATTCTTGTAATACCTGTGAAGCGACATGAGCGCCACAGTGATTATGCAGTAATTAAATATATGAATTCTTAATATGCTTCTGTGTTTTTCCAGATCCGGGTCGACGGCTCCTCTCGTGCGCAGCAGTACGAGACTGTGCAGGCGGTGGAGAATGGACCCATCCTCCGAGACATGGCCTTCTCTTCTGACCACCATTACCTCTATGTCATGTCTGAGACCCAGGTTAGACACTCGCAAACTCGCACATCAGAAGTCCCCCCCCCCCTGCCGAGTCAATATCATAACCACTGGCATTTATCATTTTCTTATGTCACAGGGTACAATAACCTTTGGTGTAGCGTGGATGATTTCATTACAGCCTGGCGGGAGGAGAGAAAGGGATTAGATAGCCTGTTGGGTTTTATGACCAAGTCTTTTTATAGGAACTGACTGTGAGGGTAGAGTTGGAGTGAATAAATGTGTTGAATTATAGCGAGAGTGGTCTCACTCCACATGTGTGTGTGTTGTGTATGTCTGTGCGCAGATTCTCACACACACACACTATCTCTCTTAGTACCTTTGATGACATGGAATGTGGTGCGAAATAGCAGCACTCTGTGTAATGGTCACAGACACAGTGAGTCTGCGAACACCTCTATCAGAGGCAAAGCCTTGCTAAAATGAAAAGTCCATGCGCTCACATAAATGCGCACACAGTGTTTTCACTTTCTCTGTATATTGCACACAAAAGGACACACGGCTAAGAGCATGTAAGAACATTATATGTAATACATGTACAGTAGCCAAGCCAAGGCAATGCAATGAGTGCAACATAAAAAGGCACACATAAATAGGATTATAAAAACAAAATATAATAAAGAAGACAATTAAAAGTTAACTTGATAAAATGCAGTGGCAAACAGAAAAGTCCAACGCCCCGATCTAATAAAATGAAGAGCTGGATAAGTATTTGAATCGTAAACACACAGACTTCTTACCATTCAGCACAATCGTTTCATCATGCACTGTTAAAGGGATGGTAATCTAATCGTTAAAGCCAAATCAGGCCACCAGTTGAAGAATCCATTGTGGAGCTCTCTCATTTCAGTTCAGTATATCCCCATTTATGGGTTATCATTATTAATGTGACTGTTAGAAATAATATGGCAAAAGCTCTGAGTTCAGATAATATGCATATCATCCCCCCCCCTCTCCCTTCTCTTCATCTCCTGCCACGCGTAATCACAGAAGGCCACTGCTGTTTGGTTGGCAGCGATAGCCTAGTGGCTCCTGTATATTGTCTGCAGCTTCCAGCGGATTATCGACCTCTCTGGCACCATGAAACTGTCAGTATTTCCTAATGTGTAGCGCAGTTTGTTTGTGTGTACGTGCGTGAATACGAGCACATTTTAAGAGCCCAGATTTCCCTGATAACACTTTATATATCAGACAGACGGTGAGTAGAAGGTGCCCTTTTCAAATGCAGCTCTCATCGCCTCTCCTGAGGTCTCAGTCTGTCCTACTGCAGAGAGAGTAGGAAAGGAAAGGAGGGAGAGACACAAGTGAGCAGAATAAGGACATTTAGGATGCTATTTTGTCACGGCATCCAGTTACATCCAATCCCTCTTTTGTATTAATCTGTTAATCAGTAATGTTATTTTTTTTCTCTCCTTTTGGATTGTAGTGCGTGTAATTGGGCTTAGAGAAGATATTACAGAATAACAAATGAATTATTAAGAATACTTAATTTCCATTTCTTCCCATTATGTTGGATTCCTTTTTGTCTCGCTATTATCGCCCAACATCGTGTTACAAATTTAGCATTTTTAATTTGCATGCCAATTAGCTTATATTGAATACAGCAACCAAGTGAGTTTTGTTAGTGGTCCTGTGTGTGTGTGTGTGCGCGTGTGTGTGTGTGTGTGCTAGGCCTTCATAGTATTAAGTCTATTAGCCTAGTTAGAGGGCTGACCTCCACTAGCTGTTTAGGAAGAACATCTGGGAATTACCATACACACAAATATAGAAAGTAGTTAATGAACACATACACACAAACACATACTCCTTTAATGCTGAACGGTTTATAGAACACAAATAAGTGTTGTGAATTGATTGAATAAGTGAATGAATGCAACTCGAATAATTCATTCCACCAGTTAATTCAAACCTTTTATAGTTGTGATGTTTGTTTAAAGATCAAAACATTTCTACTAGATTTGTATATTGCAGTTATTACCAATATTTGATAACCCATCATTTCCGTAAGTTGTTTGACCAATACCGATACATTTTTAATTCAGCGCATCACCTTTCCCTTTTCTTGAGTCAGTTAGAGGTCATCAGTTCATCACTGCTGTATTACCAGCAGTACCCGTCCTGATTTACTGTTCAACACAGCACTGTTTCCAAGTGTCCGCAATCACTCAAGGAGATGAGTGCAAATTGCTTAATCTCAAATGTGGAGAACAATATCTTGGCATCGCGGGTTTGATCTCACAATCTTCTCTCCAGCAAGTTGATTATCGAAGGTTTCCCTGTAAACTGTAAGCTGAATTATACCCTCATGCTGTTGCCTCGAGTCGAAACAAGTTTTATTAAATGTCAAAGAGGGTCACAGCATGTGCTAGAAAACAAATAAATAAAGATACTACCATCCATCTTTTTAGATTAATCATGGATAAATGTAATTTTGAATTTCTTGTGTTGGCTGTTTGCGAACCTCACACAAACAGCCAAGTTTAAAGGTCATGTTGTGGTCAGCCGTACATGTTTTTTTTTAACCATACTGCCTGCTGGATCAGAGTGGTGGTTCACAGTAACAGCTTGTACAAACACACGTGCACATGCCAAATTCCCAGTGGTGGCAAACGCTATTAAAGCAGCCTGAGCTGGTCGATAGCAGAAGGCCACCTGCTGTTTCCGGGGGCCTGGGACTCAGACACTCAGAGAGGGTGTGATAGATGGAACAAGGGAGAAATACAGAAAGAGGAGACGCATGATAGAAAGAGAGGAGGGGAGGGGAGGGGGGCCCACAACAGGAGGCTGAGAACAAAGTTAGTCGATACAGCTCCTCTCCTGCTGCTGTGGACCAAGAGACAGACCTCCTCTGGAGCCTGGCTGGTGAGAGAGTCCAGTACCGGATCATGAGGGTCGGACTGTGATGTTGGAGGGAGAGAGAGGATGAGGAGGAGAGGGACAGAGAAAGTGGATTAGATAGGGATAGGTATTTGATCATTCCGGATATGGCAGAAACTTGTGCTGCATTGTGCGATTCTTGTTTGCTTGAATGTTGTTTCACAGGTTTGTAGTTGAGAACAAAATGAAGGCAGAGTACGAAGATGGGTGTGGTTTGAGCAAGCACGCCTGAAGTAGGGGGGGGGGTAGGAAGCGGAGACCATAATAACTTTGACTGACTTGTGTTGCTTATATTTCTGATCCCAGCAGTTGAGAAAAAGCTCCGTAATCATTTCCTTTTCCTTAACGCTAAACAAATGCAAACCCTGTCCTCACTGCAATCATCACTCTCTATCACAAGGTGGATTAAATAGACATAATTACTTTGGCTATAAAAAGATTTCCCGACTCTGTCATTTTTTTTTATCAGTAGAAAAAAAGTAGTATTTTGTGAGTTAGCGAAAACTTGACTATCATCACTTCCCATCACAAAATGGAAGAATATGAACATGATTACTTTTGGACTAAAAGCCGGTCTGATAATGTATGGGCACAATCAGTCTATTGTCATGTTGGTGTGATGATAATGAGCCATGAATAAATTACAATGTGGCAACTGGCACACCTTGATGGAGAAGTGTGCCCAGCTCCAGGCAGGGGCATCATGCTGAGTAACACTGTACCCTGCGTGTCTGTGTCACATTATACACTCATTAGAGAAGAAAGCTTAACATACCCATGCAGTATCCTGTACTGCATGAAATGCTCTCCACATCCCAGTTGTTGTATTTTTCTCATCCTTCATTTCATTTCTCTTCCATCCTTTCAATCAATTTTTCTTTCTTTCTTTCCTCCATCCTGTGACTGTCCTCTTTGTTAGATTTGTTTTTCTTTCAGGATTATAGATTTTTTGCTCCTACAACCCCTATTCATTTCTAAAGGGATTTGTAAAGCAGATGAGGATTCAGGCTTTTGTGGGCCTTGTTCCTCTTTCTCCATCTCCTTTCTCTCCATCTTTATTTCATTTCTAACCACTACCCTTTGTCGTTTTTACCCCACTTCACCCCCAATCCTCAATTTATTCCTCATTCCTTATAGCAGAGTAATCTGTCATCCCTACTCTCTCATTAATCCAGTGATTGGCTGTCCTCTAATTGGATCTCCCTCTCTAATATACACACACACACACACACACACACACACACACACACACACACACACA
>NW_022280051.1:918933-979034 GCF_004355925.1 Anarrhichthys ocellatus | reverse complement strand
ACACACACACACACACACACACACACACACACACACACACACACACACAGTCATAAATCATCCTATTAGTGGATTAAATAAATGTTCTGGTACAAAGAGGACAGTCAGATGATAGAATGGGCTGTGATTATGGATGTTAGGGTTGGTGTTTGAGTGACAGGGGCAGGTCAATCCCACTGTTAATATTAGCTGCTGCTGTTCCTCACTACTATGTTACTGTCCTGTTAACACTGGTTCATCCATCAACCACAATGAGAACATCTGGGGAGAATGAACGAGGCGGTGTCAGTGGAGGCTGGGGGATCATTTCACGGTTAGTTCAGTATGTAAATTAAAAGTACAAATCACACACTTACAAAGCGTTGAGTTTTAGTAGGAGCCATGAAGTTATTGTAGAGGGGAGAAAAACCTTCCAGTTATTGAAGTCAATAATGGAATGGGAAGTTAGCACAAAGAATTGCACGAGGTGGGGGATATGCATAGCTTATGTTACCGTTTTAATGTCCACGTTCCTCCCTGTTTATCTTTAACATATTAAGATTCCATTCCAAAAAGCAAACATCAGTATTAAAAACAAAAGCTTAAAGGGACAGTCCAACCCAAAATTAAAATACATCTTTTTCTTCTTACCTGTAGTGCTATTTATCAATCTTGATAGTTTTGGTGTGAGTTGCCTAGTTTTTGAGATGTTGGCCGTAGAGATTGTCTGCCTTCTCTCAAATATAACGAGACTATATGTCACTCAGCTTGTGGTGCTCAAAGCATGAATACATTTGAAAAACTCAACAGCGACATCTTCCAGAAATCATGACCCAGTTATTGAAGATAATCCACAGACCTTGTTGTGAGCAGTTTCATATCGTAACTATTTTCTTTCAACCATAGGTCCAATGTATGTATGAACTGTCCCCTTTTAACCTGTTTCGTAAAAAGAAGAAAATAATTCTCCAAATGAACCAGAAACACATCTATCTATATGAATTTTGCAAGTTTACCATGAATTAATTTGTGTAGCCTTCTCTGCTCTGTAATGCATACAACCATTAGATAGCATGACTAAGTGTATTTAGTGCATGTTGGGATCTACAATGCCAATACAATGAGTACATTTATGCGCATTGACATGGCTTCCAGGGCATTTGGGAGCAGTTCAAGTTGTTTTGGTTGTGTCTTAGTCATTCGATCCATCCTCCAATGTTTCCATAGTCATACCAATACCATCCAGCAACATATACATAGCAAACGCATGAACTTATCCTGCCATCAACTGTTCAGTTAGTTAGAGGGTATATCTTATCAAGTATGTTCCTACATGGTTTATAAGTCTTCCAAGGTTTTTACATTTGCATATTAACTGTTGCTCGAAAGTGCTGCGACTGCCACACTCGTGGTGTTAATTATTTATATTCAGTATAGCAAATTCAGAGCTGTAAGTGTGAATTATTGAAAATGTGTACTATAGTGGGGTGAGATCGTTCAAAGTCAAATGCTTTTTTTTCTGTTTTGAACCCCCTCGGTGAAATCCGACAAGCTCATTTGTGGAAGTATCGCGTCTTTGCATCTCATCAAAGATGTTTAATACCAGCATCCTTTAATTTTCCATCAGCGGGGGAACTTTTTACCACATCCCTTATATAGTGTGGCTTCCTCACCCCTCTAGTGTTAGGCTGTGAGTTATGAAGGTGTGTTTAGATGTGCATATTATGTTGTGTCCCAGTTTAGCTGCAGGCTGCTGTGGTCTAACAAGGCAAGTGAACAGAGCTGATGTGTTGCAGTCATATCTGCCTGACGCACTTCCAAAAAATAAATTGGGGCAGACAAGGTTGGAGAGAACTACCTTTTACCTTTTGTCTGAATCGAGTGGTTTTCTCTATTTCCCTGTACCTACCAGTTGTGAATCTATAAGCCCTATTATACTACACTACACACCGACACTTTATAAAATGTGCCATTCATATGAGTCATCATCAGCATCTCCTGTCAATGTCTTGCCTGGAAACAGTCCAAACTGTGCACTCTGTCTGAGTAATACAGCCCTTGCTTTTACCCAGGCTATGCCCCAGGGCAAGATGAGGCCGCCTGTGCAAAATTAGCTTGTGTAGGTGTGTGTGTGTGTGTGTGTGTGGCTACACTTCAAGCACCTGCCAATGGAAAGAGAAATGACACTACTGACTAAATGCAAATCATGTTTGTGCAGTGAAGGGTCAGACCTAACCCCACATCTTAAATGCACTTTACCTTGGCATCCGTTATGTCTTCTGCATGGTTCTAGCGCTGTTGACTGACAGTAATGGGGCAACATTAGCATGATTAGGGCAAGTTCTGCTGTATGAGTTTATTGTAGCTGAGCTTAGCATCCCGCTGCTTTTTGTTGCTTATTTGGTAAGCACAGACATACCAAAGATGACAGATGGTAAAAATATAGCAAAGCATTTCTCAAGCAGGAAATTCTAATCTGTAAGCCGTTATTAGTAAACTGCCTGAAGCTTGTTTAACTGCCTTTTTGTGGACGGGGGGGGCTTACCATCTTTGGAATGGAAAGATAAGTGAAAATGATTGATTGTATCCGAGTCGTTTGTCATGCGCTGACAATTCTGACAGCGCAATGGATGGCTTTCTCATTTGACCTCCGAGAACCTCAAATGAAAACAATATTGCGCTTGCAGCCGCTGGCCCGCTCTGTTAACTGAGTTTATGATATAACACCGTTGGTTGGTGGTTGACGGATTGAGCGGTGCGTCAGCTGTGACGAAGCAGCGGGTCGTTGATGTGTCCCTCGCTTCATTTGACTCCCACGTCAATCTGTCCTCAATCCAACTGGAGAGGAGAGAGGTGGGACATGTGAGGACAAGGAAGAGAGGGGCACCAGGAGATGAACGAAGGAATAAACAGGATGACATTCGCTGATAGATAGCAAAGAGAATAGAAGACCCACCCTGGATATCTACGGGCACTGAAAGAGCATCTACGCATGGTGGCAGGCTGATGGGAAAAAATGTATCTTTGACACATGCATACAACATTGCTTACTTCCAAAATAGCTAAAAGTGACAAAGTAACATTATGTTACATACAGTTAACCACATTATGTTAATGAATGTCTTCCAATAGGCCAATAATAGTGATGCAGTGCCAGCATTGTGCCAAACTAATGAACAAACTCACACCAGGGAAGGAGAAAAAGATGAAGCTAGCCTGGGGGAAGAAGAGGAAAGATAAGAGAAGTTCAGTGTGCCCTACAGGCTGTGAGGCAGGATTGGGCTATCACTTTCATTTCTCTCTCTGTTCATTTGGAGTGGTAGAGTTTAGCTGCAGGTGCAATCCCTGTTTAATTACAAGTGGAGGGCGCAGGAAAAGAGTAGGATAAAGAGAGGAATAGGGATGAGGCAGAAGAATTAGTTGATAATAAAAGTCTCCGCAGATTTATTAAATGATCACTTTCCCACTGCAGGTTGACTCGAAAGCCTCTGGCATTGTGTAAGGAGGAGGGGAGACGGAGAGAAAAGAAGAGGAGAGGAAAGAAAAACAAAGTCAGGCTTTATCATCTGCTCAGTGTAATGATGAAGATCTTGAAGTGCAAATTCTGAATACATTCTGAAGTAAATTCTGAAGACTCTTCCTCCTCTCTTCCTTTGAAACCCATTTTCCATAGACACACACACACACACACACACACACACACTTATATACTGTATATATAATTTGACGCCATTGTGCCACCACAGTAAATGATCAAGTACGTCTTCATCTCTCTCCCCACACATTAAGGCATCAAGTTCTTCTGTGATCTTGGCCTTTTTTAAAAGTGCGATTATATTCAGCAGCTCCCATCTCTCCCCATTGTGAAAGGAGGGAGAGTGCAGGGTGTAATGGATGTCATTTGCTCACCTGAAACAGGAGGGAATTATAAATGCCATGCACCCCATCCTTTGTATTTATCCCTGCTGATATGATAGCCCAGCCATAGAGAAGAGACAGTGAGACATAATGGTTGCCTCTCTGGCGAAGCCGACGAAGAAGATTGCATGAAATGAATGTGATATCGAGATGAGAGAGACAAGGGGTGCATTGGGTCGTTTAGCCACCAAATCCCTCAATTTTTTTTTGATAAAAGAGGGGACACAAGTGTGTGTGTGTGTGTGTGTGTGTGTGTGTGTGTGTGTGTGTGTGTGTGTGTGTGTGTGTGTGTGTGTGTGCCAGATAGAGAGCGGAGGCTTTGGAGAGATGATGAATGTATGATCTTACACACCTCAGAGCGTCTGAGTGACAGAAAAAGACAGACAGCCAGGGAGAATGAATGATATCAGGATCCGCGCTCTGGAACAGAGGATTCACATTGGCACCCATTGCTTCTGCTGGGCTCTGAATGTGGAGTGTGTTTGTTTTTGTATGTGTGTGTGTTTTATCTGTTGACAAAACCATTTTCCCCAGAGGCAGGCATCTGAGGCCTTGATAGGCATCAGGAGGTCTCTTCCATTCTCCAAAGTCTAAATCCGTATGTGTGTTTTTTTGTTGTATATGTGTGTACATGTGGGTGGTGTGTGTATCGGCATATCTGCCACCGATGAAGTGTTAAATTATAAAGCGTTCAGATATGGCGGCATTGTTTGCTACAGTTCTGTGTGGGTGCTTAGCTTTTATGGCAGATCACGAGGTGACAAACCACTCGATGCGGTGACATGGCTGCGTAGATTACATAAACACGCGCGCACAAACACGCGCGCACACAGGGAGATTGCGGTTTCATACACTCTCATGATAAGGCTTTGGCAGCTGAAATCCCTCCATAGGCTAACACAATGGCCTTTCTCCTTCGTGACTACCCGGTTATTTAGCTGGCAGTGGGCTGAGACAGTGGTAGATCTTAGGATGGATGGAGCAGGCTTGGTGGAGAGTGACGGGAGGGAGGGACTCTATCATGTGAGATGCAATGAGGATCCGTGTTGAATTTGATGCGCAAACACTTGCACCACTATCTCTCCGATTCCATCTCAAACTCATTCCCTTTATCTACCTAATGCAAATACGTCTCTACACAGTAGGGAGGGCGAAACATACTGGCCATTTATTTTCCTCCCAAAGCGCACACACACAAAGATTCACTTGCGTTGTTTTTAATCTGTACTAGCATGCGAGCAGGATTCCTCTTGACTTTGACAAGGAGATACACCCCCTCTGAATTCATTCAGCTGTGTTTGAATCTGTTTCAGTGTGTGTGTGTGCGCACATGTCTGCCTGAGTATGCTATTTATAGTGCTTGTAGAGATACACAGTGGAGACTTAAACGTAGAGAACAGGAGAGAGAATGATGTGGTGGTGTGTTTTTAAAGTATCTCCATAGTGTCAGTGTCTGTCTTCAGTGATAGTAGGAATCTTTGTGGTCCACCCGCATCTGCGCGCACACATGTTGAAATATGATTTCCACCATGAGTGTGTGCAAAATTGTTGTGTATTGAATGTGAGTTTTTATTTGAGATAGAGAGAGAGAGAGAGCGGGGGGGGCTGTCAGCCAGAGATGTGCTGTCTGATAGTCTGTGCATCCAACAGAGTGAACCGCCGTCGGTGCCACGCTGTGCTGAAGAGATTCCACCACGCATATAGGCGTTCCTGATCTCTTGTTACGTTCAGTCATGCCCTACATTGGATGGTTTAATTATGGTCCTTTTCATATCCTCAAATATGGAATTTAGTTAGTAAATGTGCAGCGAGGACATGTATAATTGCATCGCTTATATCCTGAGGTATAAAGATCCAAAACAATTGATCTTCGCCACCTATTGGAGGTGGTGCACAAGGTGATTTGAAAATGACCTAGATTAAATTAGTGCGCCTTATCACTGCCATAGTGTCTTTCAGCAAGGAACTAGATTTACATCCTCCCCAGCAAGCTGCACAGGTGTTGAGTGCATGTTCTGACCTAAAAAGTAATATTATTTGCAAGGCTACTGTTGTCCAATTCCATGGAAACAACTGTATTGTTAAAGGGGATACATCGATATGTGGTAGTCAGCTTGTAAATGCTTGTCCTTCATCTGATTTTCTTGTATGCAGAAATATGGCCACTGGCTGTTTAACTGTACAGTACACAAGTATTATTATTTGTAGTACACAGTGATAGTATGACCATCTGGTGTCTTCCTGTTTATGTGGCAGAGAAAGGTAACAATGCTTGTTCACCTTCATCTGAAACTTGTATTTCAAGACTTGCATTCCAGTTAGTGTGCAGGCACCCAAACACACACACCGAGACCACAGCTTTACCCTCATAATAACCCAACATCAGTCCCACACTGATGATGTCATCTCTCTTTCCCGGCTGTCATCGGTGAGCAGCGTGAGTGACAGCGGTCATCCACCAATGACGGCTCATTAATCAAAAGTGCCAGCAAACACCTATTATTGCATCGCGCTGTTACCGTTGCGACAAGAGTTGAGATCTACCTCAGCTTTGGCCTTTGCTCTCGGTCACTCAAGGTCCATGCCAATCAGTGCCAGTCAACGGCAGTTTGAATTGGCAGGGCTATATACCATAATATATGGGCTGCTCTCCCAAGTGGCCACGTTTTCCATATGGAGCCAGTGGGGAGAGATGGAAGCTGACAAGCAGTAACATTTTCATGAAAATGAGTGCTTATAATAATAATACATTTTATTTGTATAGCACTCAAGGTACTCAAAGACACTTAACATGGTAAAAACAGAAACAATAGAAGCATTAAAGAAGGAACAGCACAAAAACACACATAACTAACTTTACAGTTAGTAATGAGTGGATTAGATGCAGCACTTGTAAGGAAGCATAAAGATGGATTATCAAATGCTTCAAACTCCCTTTACACTTTTATTTTCCCTCTCTTTTGGAGGTGTTGTGTTCCTAGTAAGCCATTACTGATGTACACGGAAAATAATTTCATTATGCTTGTCTAACCTGAGGAGGGTTTTGTAAGTTTGCAAGTAATTGAAAATTGTATTTTGATGCCCCCATTCAATTTATTCATTGTCATAGATGCATCCTTTCTTTCTCTGTCACACTCCCTCTCTGAAAACACACACACACACACACACTCACACATCTGAAGCAAGCGTGCAGATATATTCTTATCATATTCAAATTCCTCCCATCACCCACTAATACCCTGCAGCTTTAAAACTTTTCTATTTCACATCCTCTGTCTGTTTTCTGGTAATGTTTCCTTTTAATATTGTTGTAGCTTAACTTCACTTTGTTCATTAATACAAAAATGTGACCTTTGACTCTACAGCCTATTTAATCCATGTTTGTTTCTCTGCAGCTGTCAAGGGTGCCAGTGGAGGCCTGTAGTCAGTACTCAACCTGCAGTGAATGTCTCGGATCTGGCGATCCCCACTGTGGCTGGTGTGTCCTGCACAACATGTGAGTATGACCTTAGCAGACGCATATATGCGCACACACACACACACACACCTAAACTTACATGCATCCGTGTTTTCCCTTTCATTCTTCATCCACACAAACACTGTTTTCTCACTCCCCCATTCATTCACAGAGCCTCACACATATTAACCCGACAGTCTGGGGGGTGCTGTGTTTGGGTTGTTAGCCTCCCCTACCTCCATGACGCCTGGGCCCATGCCCGGCACTCCATCCCTTGCAGCCCTTGAGCATTCAGGGACTCCTCTAGCCAACCCAGGCCAAGTCTCAGATTGCTTTCCTTGGGCTCGGCCTTGTGCCAGCGGCCCCCTTTAGATCCATTACCAAACCTACCCACTGGCATTGTTTACCAGCCCTGAAACCAGAGCCTGGTGAGAGCACAGACACTGGCGGGCACTGCCAGGTCTCTCATGGGCACCACTCCAAACTTCAGGAGTTGACACAACGAGAGTGATAGCTTATGTTATTGTAAGACAGACTGCGAACTGTTGAATGGGTTTATTTTTGCCTTAGATTCAAGCTTTCTGTCTTTCTGTCTTTCACATGCAGACATATGCACACACACCCCAGTTGCTGTCAAACCCTCGTCCCTCAAGATTGACGTGGGAGATAATGCTTGCTGGGGGCAGGGAGATTTCCCACTCCCTTGTAAATTGAAAATTGGTTTCTTGTGTTGGTGCGAGCCCTTGGGTAGAGTGTGTGTGTGAGAGGGAGACTGAGTACATTTTGCACCTTCATCCTTGCTGCCAGCAAGGAGACATGATGTGGGCAGTGAAACATGGTGAAACAGAAAGGAAGGAAGGAAGGAAGGAAGGAAGGAAGATGGACAGAGGAGGGGAGTGACAGATAGACTGAGAAAATAAGAGATGGATGTTGAGAGAGGTAGAGAATAGAATAGTAAATAGTTAATCCAGAGGAAGACGAAAAGAAAGGATGGTCGTCTTGGATGCAAACTTCTAAGAGAGAAGAGAATGGCTGGAATATGATAAATTGGTTTTAGTGAAAAAAAGAGTCTGTGTGCAGCCGAGTGAAGGAAGGAGAAATGGAGGATGAATGTGTTTGAGGTCTCCAGGGTAGAAAGTGCATTAGCAGACAGAGGTAACACTCTCACGGGTTATGGGTCACCAACCAGAGGTTAGAGGCAAAGTCACACACACACACACACACACACACACACAATAACAGGATATGCATGAGTGCGTAATGCTTCAGTCCAGATTTTATTATTATCTTGTATTGAACTACTTCTCTTAATACTCCATAATTAACCAAAAGTTAATCAACCATTTTGGTGTATTCTAGCAGATCATTTAATTTAAAAATACATTATCTCAGATAGAGGAGCAGGATCGATGTAAACAACAAATTTATGGCTATCAGTGAGCAGCCACCATGCAGATATTTGCCACTTGGATCGTGTTTGCAATTTAAATCAAATCTTAAGTGTGTGTGAAGATGGTCCGCATGTGAGTGCCGGTGTGTTTATGTGTGTGTGTGAGTGTGCGTGTGTGTGCACAAATCCATTAACACCCTGGACATCCTCCCAGTCAGAGCAAATGGGTGGCCACAGATTGGCCTGTCACACTTAGCCTGATAGAATCGGCTCCCTTCAGCTCACCCGTCCCTTCAGTCACATACACACAAGGGCGGGCGCACACACACACCTTTTTTGTTGGAGAATTAGTGTCACGTCGCCAAAACGAGAATAGTACCCAGACAGAGAGAAAATAACCAAAATGCCACTTTAGTGGGTCTCAGGTGTCTATGTGTTTGACCATCACAAGGGCAGAAAGGGGGATCACAGGTGTTGTTTTGTGTGTGCGTGTGACACACAGTTGTTGTGGCACCCTTCTAGCACACGGACAAACAAAAGTAAAATGCCCAACTCGGTGTGATCGATTGACCACAGGTTTACCTTTCCCAAAGTCCCTCCTCCTCATCGCTACCCATCACCCAAATTGTGAATTATTGGTGTAACTGAAGCCCTCTGAGCGCCATCTCTACCACGGGGCAGACAGGACACTATGCTCTTTGCTATAATCGCTCCAGTTTACCTGCTCTGTGTCAGTCTCTGTTTTGTTAACCACAGTTAATGGTATCTGAGATATTTATTTTGTTCGGAAAATATTCCAACTTTTAAGTCTGCTTACTCCTTATTTACTTCCTGTCTTTCACTATTTTGTTTATATATTGATTTACTGAAAATCTTAGTTAAGGCTAGAAGACTGAGGGATAGCGAGCTACATAATGAAACCAGATATGAACCAGTTGTACAAGTCACATATATGCTATGATATTACATGACTTTCTCTACTCTCTGCTAGTGTCATTACTGGTCATAATACTAGTGAAAGTGTTAAGATGTGCTGAAGGATAAAAAAAAAAGTTGAAGAAAGAAAAGAAGTGCCATCCTGTAAGGTAGATAGTGTGACTGTGACGTAACAATGCATTATGTGTGTCCTTGGTGAGGAGGTCTGACACAGTCATACACACGAACAGACACAAACACACATATGTGACCCAAAGTCCTTCTCTCCAGGAATCTCAGCCATAACAAATGCAGCAATATCCAGTTTGAGTTGACCTATTCGATACTCAGAGGACAGAAGTATAAATCATTTGTCCCTCAGTGTCATCTCACCTCCACTTGAGTGTCTTATAACGTTTTCATTTATATTGCTCCAAGAAGCGACATATCATTGACACAAACACCTGAAAGCAGAAGTATAAAACAAATACAGAAAACAATGTAACTGCTTTGTCAATCACTCACTAAATGTCGGCTGGATTGCTGGACAGGAAAGGTTTTATTCATTTTATGGACATTAGAGCCTCTAAAAGTGGAGACCATTGAATAACAGGAAAACAACAGGGACTTGCACAGCTTCCAAAAATCTGCTATCCACTTGTTTGCTGAGTGGATTCTGCACATTTCTTTTTTTTTTTTAACTACAGTAAAGCTTAAGCTTGCCTCCGGTTCTGTGATCGTCCAGGAGTCTTGCTCAGTTATAGCTTGGATTGATTAACCTGACGTCACAGAATGTAGCCGAAGGGAAAACAAAATGAATGTCCATCAGTGAATGACAGCATTTTGATGCTGGAAGCCCACAGGGTCAGTCTGCAGTGCTGTAGAGGAAAAAGGACAACAGATGGGATTCTTTTGCGAATTATAATGTAGTATAGCTTTGTTGATATTCAGTGCAATGCTGTCTTTCCTGGCATGGCCAAGGTTAGAGATATTTCGACAGAGTAAAAATATGAAAACAGGCCCCCTGCCTAGTATACTGCCTGCAGACCAAAGGCTTAAACAATGCATCTTTAATAACGTAGAGCAAAGAGGCCAAAACACAAGGAACTCTCAGAATTCACTCACACTCTCCCACACTTATGTGTGCTGGTGGGAGGGGTGCTGAGTGGAAGGATAGCACGCAGTTCATCTTCAAAGTGTTCTTCCAGATAGTTTGTTGTTCCCAATCAACCTTGAAATCACCTCACTCTCTCTCTCACACACTCTCACACACACTCTCTCTCTGTCTCTCTTCCCCTATCAGCATTGCCTTTATTTACTCTATAGATCGGTGAGAGGAGCTGTTAGAGAGAACACCAGGGGAAGAGGAGAAAGGCAATCAATATTACAGGGGAGGAAATCAACAGGAGTGGATAGTGCCCCTGTGTGTGTGTGTGTGTGGGTGTGTGTGTGTGTGTGTGTGTGAGTCAGTGTGCGTGTGTGTCTCTGATAGCACCCATTGTCCTTGACAAACACTGACTATTCATTTAGAAAGGCACATGTCTTCGTTTATAGACATATGCTAGTATTCATCTGATAAACTGTCTGTCATTTATGCCCCCTATACATTTTTTTTTGAGCTCACAATGAAACTTTGCATCAGTTCTAGCAGTGAGCCTTGCCACTGAAGCCTCACCTGTCAACCAAACTGTCTTGGCCCATCAAACTTGCTCTCCTTTCTGCTGAGATGCACGACTTATGCTAATGCCTTTCAAGCTTGGCAGGTGAAAGAAAGTTTTCACTCAAATATTGTACTCTGTATATTCCATTATAGCATCCTACTTGTGAGATATATCACAAGACTTGGTAAGCGTCACAGAACATTATGATAAATACACCTTTAAGTCAATATTCTATTGACAAAAGTTGTTGTTCCATTCAGCAAAATGCTGACATTTTGTGTCTTCCTGTTTTTTGGTTGTTTTTTTTACAGTATGACACTAGTCTGATGTGGCATATTCCCTTTTCTGTGTGTTTACCTATCCACACTTCAACCCCTCCAAGTGAGGAAGGGGCACTTCTTCAATGGGCCAATATATGCCAGAAATGTTACAGCTACGTTTCTGATATGTTACCTCCCCTAATGCCAGTCTGTCAGCTGTCAGTTTTGTAAGTAGTTAACTAAGCTGTCAACGCGCCTGCCGTGCGTGACAGCCAGACAGATTGGAAACCATATTTGGAGAAGTAGCATTGTCGAAAGGAATGTCGTCATATTGGCCACGGATGTTGAGAATATCTCACATTACTCTGTGATATCGCTGTCAATTTGGAACAAGTGGTGCTAATGTCGCAATATCTTCACATAAATAATGGGTTTGACATATCTCAATCTCTGCTTTTGGCTGCGATAGGGGTTATAATCACAGAGTGCTGAGACCGTTTTCTCTTTCACACTTTCCAGTTCCAATGTGCGTTTGGGTGCATTGTGCCCTATTGCACATTTCTGCTCGTGCATGTGTGTGCACACATGCGGTTTATGTGTCAGAGGCATGTGTGCCAATAAACAGCATGACTGTCCTACTCCTTCTTGCTGCTTTGCTCTCTTCCCCCAAACGCTCATAAACATCGATCCCTTCCTCCTGAAGTGGAATGGGGACTGTAAAGTCATCCGTGCCACTGACCACAAGCAAATGCCTTTTCCCAGTTCGTTAGATAAGGTCTGTCTATACAATCAGTAATAAACATCTAGAGGTAAACTGTGATATACCGAGGAGTGTTTATAAATCAGTGGACCCAGACAACCACTGCATACTGTAAAATGCAGTTTGAATCCTGATGATAGCCTGTACTGTCACATTGTACATGCCTGCTCCTTGCTTTAAGCTTTGGAGTGTACCATGTGGATTCTAAAAATCAACAGAGAAGATAAAAATAGAAACGTTTTTATGAACTTGTCTTCCGGACTCACACAATCAAGTCTTGATAGTCAGTAGTCTAACACCATGTACAAGCTCATTAGGATAATACAAAAAAAGTTCAAGAAGTCTTAACTAAACACGCAAAATGGCTGGTTAAACTTGCAAGTCATGCTGCAAAGCTGCTAGTCTTCTAAACCCTTTGTTTTCCCAAGACATCTTCGGTGCTGTCAAACAAATAACCTTTTCAGAGAAGAGAGAGGGAAAAGCTAATTGGCAGATACACTGTACACTCTCTTTCTCTCTCTCTCTCTCTCTCTCTCTCTCTCTCTCTCTCTCTCATATTAATTCTGCACCGCTGCTACCTGTCGCTGTGTTCACTGTCATCCGTTTCCTCAGTGTGCTCATGTGGTATGCCACACTAATGCTAATTGAACTGCAGTGCCTCAATTAGCATGCTACCAAGGAGTCGTGTTTGGTTGTGGCGACCACGAGGCTCTCCCTGGAGACAGCGGTTAGTGCTGTGAAACACATTACTGGCATAGAAAGTGAATTGTTTACACCAAAAGAAAGTTTTTCCTCTAATGTTAGAGTGAGATCTAGCATTAGGGCAGCTCTTTTCACTGACAACATTGGCTGTGAGCTTTTATCGAAGGCCAATTTAGAAATAATGGAAATGTCACCCACTTACCATCACAATTAGTTCATTGCCGAAAGGAACAGCAATGAGAAAAGCTCCACATATCCAAAATAATATCTAAAGGTTAATTTATTTCTGATAGACAAACTTAACTTATTTTAAAATGACATGCAAATATCACTATACACTGCTCAGCCCAATATTCCCAAGTAGATTTGGTGTTAAACAGTGCTAAAAATGACTTGGTCAACTCTGGAAGTGTAATTTATTCAAAGTTGTTTCTATGATCTTGAGATCCTCGCATCCATGGCACTTGCTCTGATGCCTGTGCCCAGGGGAGGATGGCCATCCCCTAAGTATGGGTGACTGGTTTCACCCCACCACCACCTCTTGCTGCATGCTAAGGGAGGTTGAGGGAAGGGAACAAGGCCAAGAAGTGACAGGGGCATCAGGACGGAACGGTGGGTTGCACCTCCCAGTTTCCTCTCAACTGTCACCATCATTGTGTGAAGAAACACACGAACACACACACCGATCTACCTAGCCCCAACACACATGCTCAAGTACATACACAACTGCTGCACGCACACCTTTAAGTCTGGACCATTGCTCACTGTCACCTATTGTCACCCTACCACACACTGGGAAACACAGACACTGGAAAATGGACATGCACGCTCACAGTGGGGAAGGTGTCTTGCTTTTCTCCGGCAGAGCATGAACAGACACAGGTAGTGACATGAGACAGAGAGGATGAATGAGAGATGGCTTGACAGTCAAAGGAAGTGAAGATATATGGAGATGTATTCCATTCGATGAGGGGGGTGAGTGGGACAATTGAGAAAGGGAGGTTATATAAATTCACAGGAGAGAGCGGGGGTGAGAAATCTTCCAGTGAAGAGCATAAATTAAACCCTCCGAAACAGGTACTCTACTTGAAGATATGAGCGTAAACACACACACACACACACACACACGCATTGGGTTCATCCTGACTATGACAGAAAGCACCACTGGGAGCGAGTACTCGTACCATGTTATATCTACAGTAATCCCCACTGATCGTTCAATATTAATATCAGATTGCATTGTCACGAAGATTACCCACGTATGCCAAGACAATAAAATGTCACTATGAATCCATTATTATAAATTTACTCATGAAACATAGTGTTTAGCACTTGCAAAAGCTTTTCGCAAGCGTTCTGTGTATGTGACATGTAAATTCTAAAATATTTGAGTGTACG
Source organism: Anarrhichthys ocellatus (assembly GCF_004355925.1). Classification (NCBI taxonomy): domain Eukaryota; kingdom Metazoa; phylum Chordata; class Actinopteri; order Perciformes; family Anarhichadidae; genus Anarrhichthys; species Anarrhichthys ocellatus. Next base: position 964,594 of record NW_022280051.1, on the reverse strand, counting down.
TTAAGTGTTGTCTCAGCTAGAGAAGGCACCTTTCATGTTATTCTTTCATGTTTATAGTTGCATGTTCGGAACATGCATTGAATGAGGTAAGAGTCACATCAGTACCAGGCCTTATAGACACGACACTATACTTCAGAGATCTCAAAGTGCCCTGTTCTCCACCATAGAAAACGGCACGGTAAGAATAACAAACTGCCTCTTGCTGTGAGTAAACACACCTTAATGCCACAAGCTGCATATTGATTGCCCGGATCAATAGCATAATATGCTGCCGTCGACAGCTGCACACATTCAAGATCATAACACAATATATGGAAGATAAAAGCCAAGTGCACTCTTGAGACCTCCATTGAAAAGCAGAACTCAGGTGCCCTGCACTGTCTCCCTCAGGAGCTGCTATGAAAACATCATCAAGCAGGGGGTTTTAATTCACAAATATCTCTGGAAATGCTGCGGATGCAGTGCAGTGATAGGCTGTTGTTTACGCGTGTGACCTTCTTTGCTTTTGTTTCATGAATGTGAGGTCAGGTTGTGTTTTGATGTAATAATAAATGCACAGGAATGTATGAGCTGTTTGGAGACGTTCCAATATTAGCTGTTACATCCCGCATTCTGCGTTCACATGCAGAACCTGTAAGCAACGGGACAAGATGTTGGCATTGGAAGCATTCTGGTTTCTGTTTATTGTCCAAGAAGCACTGACCAATCACAAAAGCCTTGCCCCCAGAGGCTTATCCGTCGTCAGACTGATGGCCAATAGGACTGAGATTGCTCTTAACATCAAAGCTATCACATTTGTTCAATTGTGTCATCTTTAAATACAAAGACTGAGCAATAGAACGCCTCTTTCTTTCAAAGTAAATAAGTGTTTATATGTAATTAAGTTTAATTAATCAGCAATAGTGTACTTAGCTGGATGATTAAAACACTGTAATGACAGTAATTTCCTTTCTGCCCTCTTTTGTGTCACTAAAAATACTCCTAATTGTCTAATTTGTGTTTTCAGAAAAAAAGATTTAACAAAATAAAATTGTTCAATAATTTAGGAAAATAATTTATAAAGCAAATTTTGTAAATGACATCTGCATGTCGCAACACTCTTTAACCTTCATGTCACACACACACACACCAACATACACCAACATACCTCTGAGCCAAACGAATAGAGTTGTTTAATAGAGAACCTGGCCTAATGGGACCTTCAGGGGCAGCAGTGGCATCACATCTGCTCAATACACAGCCTAATATGTCTGCAGCACCACCCCACTGTTAGATAGCTCTGCCGGGTGATGTTTGCGTGTGTGTGTGTGTGTGTGTGTGTGTGTGTGTGTGTGTGTGTAGGTGAGAAAGATGAAGGAAGTTGGTGGGACAGCTTCTGACAGTTGCTAAAATTGTGTGTTGGGTTGTGAGGCACCAAAATCCATGGCAGAGAGAAACAGCTGTTTACTGGTTTGCCCACAGGGCCAGATTGAATCTGCCTATCATCCTCTATGCTAATGCGTTTGTGTGTGTGAGACAGTAATATGGGATTTATGGAGGTTGTTGGAAATAACGTGCTTATCATTTATTCAAATGTTTATGTAACATTGATTGACGAGATCAGGCTTCTCTCACTGTGTGTGTGTGTGTGTGTGTGTGTGTATGTATGTATATATATATATATATATACGTGTGTGTGTGTGTGTGTGTGTGTGAGAACATCATTTTATCCCATATAGCTTTGTACCTGCAAACTCTCAGCAGCGGTGTAATTTTCCGCTCAGCCGGTGTTCTTGCATTGGTAGTACGTAAAGGGGATGGCTCAGAGATTTCTACTTGGGGGCAATTTCTATGTTTTTAGGTATGGGCTTATGAGATGTGGTGTGTTTTCATTTCTGTGTGTGTATGTGTGTGCATGTGTGTGTTAATTTGTTGTTTGCAATGCAAGTAACAGGGTCATGGCCAGTGGGCCAGGTAATGACTCTCCCACCGGCCTCGCCATGCGGATTTCTGCTCTGTGGGTCGCCTCTCTTAGTGATAGCACAAGGAGGCACACTGGCTGTTCAGCTGTGTTCATGTGTGGCTATGGTCACATGTACTGTAGGAGTGAGAAATGTAGCCAGGCTTGATGTAGATGTGTGTGATTTGACTGGATCTCTGGCAGAGTAATGTACAGCCTCAGGTTATTAGTATGTATAGGATTCCATATAGTGTCTAGTGATGCATGGGTAGTATGGTAATTAGGTTTCAGTTGTACTACAGAGTGCCTTTGTTGTGCATTGATTTACCACAAACAGCACTGTAGAGGCAGAAACCCATCTGTAGTATAATACAAATACTTAAAAAAAGACTTGTAATATCACTGCAGGAAGGTTTAATTTGTATCAGTTTGTGTACGAGAATATGCAACCATGTATGACATTTTAGTGTATATATACTTGTTGACCACTTATGTGTCTGATGCTTGTGTGTGTGTGTGTGTGCGTGTATGTATATGTGTGTATTTTCACCTGTTTGTTTCCTCCAGTGACATGAGCACTTGATGGAGCTGAGAATTGCTGGACTTGGCTTTCGGAGAATTTAATAGCTTTCATTTCCCAGCCTGTTTGACCTTCTCTGTGCCTCACATTAGATATGCATTACTCCTGAAGTCTCACATGGCCAGATACATCTGCACCCTCTCTTTAGTATATTCTTTCTCTCTACGCTCCCCTGAGCCCTGCAACCTGTGCCCCACTGATACTGGACTAGTTTCAACTACAAGGGATCAAGCCTGGAATTTTACCTTCAAAATAGCAAAGAATACCGTCAGTGTTTGACACCGACTTTGTTTATTTTTTAATACATGACATTTTTTTGTATTGAGCGGTGAACTTCATAGCTCTTTCTAAAGTTTCTCCTTTCATATTTTAAATTAATATTTTCACTTTGTACGTTTTATTTAGTCATTTATCATCTGCACATTTCATACCCAAACTATGAATCAAAGAATGAATGTTTGTCAGTGATGTTCCTTTTTTAGTTTATACTTTTTGTAGATAATCATATGCATGTTACAGATCTTGCTGTAAATGAGACACATTTGTATTCATCACTTGCTGCTGATTATCGATATCGTTCAGTCTGTGTGCACAAACACAGAATAACAGGATCATCCTGTATTGTAGTCAATGGAATCATCTCAAGAGCTATATGATAAATGTTGAGCGATAATATATATCATCCACGAGACCAGCTAGGTTTGAATGCCTGTGACAGCCTCATCAGCAACGATTGCAGAGGCTAAAAGTCCTTCTGTGCCCAGTCCTCGGTCTCACTCTAATTGTGTCACCTTATCAAAGGAGAAACAAGAGTACAGATTAGTTTCCATTCAGGGCCAATCTAATCTATTCAGCTCCCTCTCTCATAATGTGTCACTGCCAGTCACTCAAACAGCTCGGCACAACAGCGGTGTTTACGAACCAAATGAATAGATGTTGGACATCTAATTCTCCACGGAAAAAAGATTGCCCCAGTCAGGCTTTTTATGACTATTTGAAATCTAAATCTCTGATTTCTAGGGTCCTCTAAATACTCTATTCACTGATGTTTACAAAGGGCGGGATTGTTTCATATTGGTACAAACGATGCAATCTTTTTTTTCTTTCAAGGTCTGTCTGGATAGTAATTGAAAACAATTATCCAGTGCTTTGCTCTGATAATACCCAGCTCTTACATCAGCTCAACCACGGATGGCGTTATCTTCCATATCCTTCCACTGAAGCTCCAAATCAGCCGGAGCAGCTAACATAAATTCCCCTTCACAGGGGTGTGGACATTTCAATTAATCCAAATCAATATATGTACATGGCTTACACATGGTGAGAGATTCAGTCAGGATGCAGGAGCACTTCTTAAAGTAAAACAGGACGTATTTGTTTTTCTGGTGTATACAGCAGAATGAACATAAACGTCGGGGTATGTCCGAAAAAGGAATTAAACTAGTGTCAGTGATTGAAGAATTGTTTGCACACAATGCAAGAGGTTGTATTGGTATATATATATATTTTTCTAGTGTACTGGTAGATGATGAAATAAAACCAGAAAGTCCAGTTGGAGGCTTCTCAAATACCAAAACACCAAACTATAATCCGTTGAGACAAATGTTGTTATTGTATAACAGTGTGTTGTCGGATGGCATAGCATTAAGCTTCAGAAAAAGTTGTCTTTTTCCCCCCACTGGAATGCCCTTTGTTTTGTAGGTTTAGCCCACTCTGCACTGCACCATTGCAGTGATCTCAGTGAATTGAATGAGAAAACCTTGCGTGCTTTGCAGCAGTGTCATTGTTTAATCCTTAGGGAAACGGAGACATACAGAGAGAAGAAAAGGCCTCCCACTTCCAGCTGAGTCACAGTCTCTGTACGGTCCGTGTCTGAGATGTGGAAGTTAATAAATCAACCTGTTGGCTGTTTCATCCTACCCAGCATGTCTGTGACCTTCTGACTCTGAGAAAGAGATGGAACTTACAGTCCCTACAGGGCTAAGTGACATCTTCATAGATAAACACAGAGGCCACCCAGGTACTGGCAATACATTTCACTGGCTTGCAATACCACCTCTATATATATACAGTATATATGACATTTTAAATTTAGTCTGTGAAGGAAAGTAAAATGTGTACATTAAAAGCTGGCTTTGCAAAGGAAATTTATATGAAGTCAATGGTATGATATATTGGTTCCATAAACACAGGGAATGATGAACCTGCCCCCACGCACTGAAACGTTGTCATCTAATGGTACAAAATGCTAGCAATATCAAATATATTATTGTATTTGTATAATACACTTAAAGATTAAATCTTAAATGAAGTACAATATGAGATCCCTTGTTTTTACATGTAGATTAATTTGGTTTAGATGTGTAATCTGGGATGATACAGCTGAAGGGCCAAACACACGCGCTCCAGTGAATAAGGAAGTAGTAATTCCAGAAGGGGTTGCAATTACTGGTCTTTTCTTTGGATTGATGGTCTTTGTTGAAGTTGAATTTTCATGTGCGCTATACATTTGCATAACAAGCTAAACAAATTGTCCCCTGTCCACTTTTTAGAGCAGATTGATATACCCTCTCTCATGATTATGTATTAACAGGCCCCAGTCCAGATATGCCAGGTCTAATCATTGCACTCATCATCTCACGCTGCCTCATTATTTCTAGTTGGCTTGTAACTGTATTGCAGATGATAAAACTTGTGGGCTGCAAAATTTCACCAAAGTAATTACGTCTCATAAAGATTGTACATGGACTCACACAGATGAACACTACCCTAAAATGTCTCCTAGTCTTTTTGCCATGAAATTTGAGTTATTTTTCCACCAAAACAAAACATACTGTTACACTGTCTAGCAACACGCACAAAGAGAAACCTCGATATAGGAATAACAAAAACATATACAATGTCCTGCTTAGCATCTGTCTGCAGCTTTACTATCCGTCGGTGTGAACAACAGACCTCTGGGTATGAAAGGAAGCAAACTTGTATATTTTGTAAGTGAAAGTGTGCATCTGTGGGTTTGTTTGCCTGGGGGTACGTATATCATGTGGTCTTCTTAAATCAGTGCTAGAAAAGGAGGAGCAGACAGGAGTGATAGAGAAGCACAAAGGAACCCGAAGCGATTAAACCCCTACTCATACCGGCTTAGCAGTGAAAGCTTCACAGAAAGCCAACAATGGTTGCCTTCCTTTAAATCTTGCTTCTCTCTTGCTTTATTTCCCCCTCTCTCTCTCTCTCCTGCACTATTTACCCCTCCTCCTGTTCTCTCCCTCTCTCAAACAGATTATTTCCTTTCTTTTTCTTTATGTCTGTCTTCTTTGCGGCACGTTAGGCCGCTTAGCTTCACAATACTCATGTCAGGTCAAACCGCCCCCCCCCAATGTCTCCAATTCTGGATTAGAAGCGTCTTGCTGCATAAGGTATCACTGTGTCTCAGACATCAACCACCTCGAAGGTCTTTCTTTCATTGACTACGACCTCTTTCTTTCTTTTCATTCTTTTATTTCTCTAAAGGAGTTTTAGGACACCCTGTGGTGTTTCCAGGTTGTTAATGCACAGAAAGTTCTTGTCTAAACCAATAGGGGATTCAACTTTATGAGGGGATTAGATGAGAACAAGAGTGTTGTGACTTTGTGGGAAGAGAAGCAGAGACGGTTGAGGTTATATCACATTTCGGGCGGGTTAACTTCTCACAGAATTTCTCACTGGACATACATTTATAAACAACTCCGGGTTTCATCAGTGTTTTGTCTTTCACTTCCGCTCTAATAATGCATTTATAAACTTTCTAAAGTGTTTGCAGTTCTCATACCCACCTCACTTACAAATCCCTTTAGTTCAAACTACAGGGAATTACACTGCAGCAAGTCGAGGGATACTGTTTGGAACAGGAGCCAGTAAATTCCTTTAACAACACAAAGGATCCAGTCCTCCCAACTGCCCAAACCACTGTTGGACTGGATTAGACCACCTGGTTTGGTATTAAGAGGTGGAGGAATCCATCCCTGCCCCCTGCCAACATCCACATCTCCACCTGCACTTGGCATTGCCCATGAATGCCAGTCATTAAGACAGCATTACAAAGACGAGGCCTACCTCTTTCCCAATGGAGCGGCTCCACTTCCACATATAGAGCAACCATTGTTTTAAATGCCACTGCTCCCCGCCCCTTGGAGACCGGGTCTCCATTCACCAGCCACTGTAGCTAGTACACTGCCAGAGAGGAAATATGATAAATGTGTCTTAGCTCCGTCTGTCAGGGAGCGGCGGGACATTCTCTTTTTCCCCCAGGTGCCAACAGGTGTAAAGGAGTAAGACCTGGTCAGGTTACGAAGTCAATGCATGTTTGTGTGTGTGTGTGCGCATTTGTCATTCTTGAATAACACTCTCACTCTTGTGTTTTTTCCAGGTGCACCAGAAAGGAGAAATGCGAGCGCTCATCAGAGCCCCGTCGCTTTGCATCAGACATCAAACAGTGTGTGCGTCTCAGTGTCCACCCAAACAACATCTCAGTGTCCCAGTTTAGTGTCACGGTAAGTGGACAGAAACGCACTACTCCTCATCTACACTGAGAGAGAATCAATGACTTGTTCTCTAAAGGCTGTGCACAGTGTTTGCCATGTCATACATTTCCTCTCACGCAATTACATATTCTTTACTCTTTAATAAATTACACTACCGGAGCCGATTTCCTTTTTCAAAATGAAATAGGTAATAGTTGTCATTTCCTTATTGTATTATTGTGATGCTTCATTCTTGTGCCGTATGAAGGATAGAATGCTTTTCAATTCGAGGAGATTTAATATATTTTCCTTTCAATAAGGAACAAACACTTCAGCAAGCATTATTTTAGTGGCGCCATATTGCAGTAAACAGTGAGGCTAGCTCAATGTGTTGCTAGTGAGAAAATCTTGTCTGGCAGATTGACAATATCACACACTCAAGCATAATTTGTAATGCGATGTAATTATGCTCTAGATACTGATTAGTAGACAGTGTTAACTCTATAATCCTGCTTTACATCATTTTACTGCCTGCCAACATGCATCCTTCAAATCCTGACCTCACAAACTAACAGTCCCGTCCAGTGAAATACTCTCCCAAAGAATGTCAACAACCATTAAACGCACACAGTTTAACTCGGCTGTGTCTTTTGTGATTGTTGGCAACTAAATGCAACAGTTTTCCCCCCCCAGACATTTCATTTTAAAACAGCTGCCTGATTTAAGGGTCTTTATTGTTTTTGCTTTCTTTGCTGAAGTGTATTGATTAGTGTGCAAGGAGCTGTGATACATTGGGAACAAAATATGTCTCTGCAGAGAAATACAAACATTTGTTAGGTAGTTGTTTTTCCGTAGTTTTGTAACTCCTCCTTTCAGCGGATTCTGTGTCTGTCCACGCTTATCTGTTAGGAGAGAAGGTGACATATGTCATTTTCACTGATATGGTTATGGTTGGTTATGTTGCTATATACAGATTGTATGCTTTTCTTTTTAGCTGATTAAGCTTGTGTTGCATTTTAGGGGAATAAATTAAACAAAGACCCGTGGGAGTTTCCGTGGAATGTTATAAAAGATGTTATGATAATCCCTGTGACCTAAGTGATGTCCCATTTCAATTCCCATTTCCTGTATGGTTTGGAAATGGCTTTGAATCTCAGAGACTAAGTGCATAAATATCCAATATGATTTTCTAAGGTCAAGCCTGAATAACTATTCTCCCCCCGCGTTGCTCCGAGTGTCACATGAGAGGTGCTGATTTTCTGAGGTACACCTCTGCATGGGGTGTGTCTGTGTGTCTGTGTGTGTGATGTTGCTCAACTCTGATCCTTTAGAGAGTGTTTAACCTTTTCCCAGCGACCAGGCTTTACCCAAAGGCTATGCAACATATCTCCCATCCAACTGATTGCAGGGCAGAGGCTTCTGCTAGACAGACAGGGGCTCCTCCTTGACCTTTGTGTTATTAAATATTTGTTGGGGAAGATAAGCCAAGAATGAAACAGAGACACTCCACTGCTGAAATCAGAACCATTTTAAGAAAAAAAAACAAAAAAACAATTTTTCTTTCACAATTAATTCTCTTTGTTTGAAAAGTGTCTTCTGTTATGCTATACGCTTCGGGAGGAATTGCCTCTATGTCCATACATAAGTTGTTGTTTTAAACTTATCTATTCATTTAAAGTCTTATATAGCTATATTATATATATATATATATATATATATATATACAATAATGTTCATCTCTACAGTCTTATTTCCTAGACTAAAGAATTAAATACTTTTTAAATACTTTTTTACCATGGCAACATGAACAGCCCATCATCACATATCCTCCATATTAGACATGGTGTTTTGTAAACTACAGGAGGGCATTTGTGCGTGTGTGTAAGTATGGAGGATGTTAAACTGAATAGGTTATTTTCATGTTTATGCAGCCCTGCTGTGGCTAGACTTGGCCATGACCACTCTACATGTAATTGAGGAAACTCAAGGCCTGGCTGTATGCCCTCCTTAAAAGAAAAAAATGATTTAAAGCCAGAGAAGAAGTAGAAGGTGAGAGGTAGAGTAAGCAGCGAGTGAGATAGAGGATGTGTAAGAAGATGGAAGCCCGGTCGTGCACTGTCCATCTTATGTGGGAAGCTGTGTATCTGTTCACACCCACGCCACCTTCTTTTCATTAAACAGCAATATAAAAACAGCGCAGGTCAGCCCTTCTCTGCCGCTGAGGCAGCTTTCAGCCTCACATCACAAGTGTACTATGGACTTGCCTCAAATCAATGCCCAGAGCAAGGCCTGCTGCAGACACGCTTTTCCATCATTATGTATATTCTGGTCTTGACCCCACTCCACCTGGCTCCAAGACCCTCTTTTTTTCCCCTTCTTATTCAAGGACAGGTTGTTTTTTTCTTTTTTCCTCCTGCTCCACCTGATGCAAATTTTTGCTGAGGTGCAGAGAGAGAGCTGATGCAGCATTTTTCAAATGAAGAGGAAAGATTCGCATTCTCTAAGTCACAGAGTCCACTTTTACCTGCATGTCCAGGTGCCTATATGCTCACCTCAGTCTTCCTGCTATTTCTGTCCTCCTCTTGTCCAGATTCTCCTCTCCTCAACCATCCACTTAACTTAACTTTCTGCTTTTAATCGGCATTATGGGGGGGGGGGGGGGGGGGGGGGGCTAGGAAGGTAGTAGTGCTTTTGGCCATCAGATATGGGTTTTTAAGATGACACTGATTCTAGTTTTAACTTAATCTACATCTTACTGCATCAGTGTCTTATTATTTTGATGTCTGGACAGGATGCATCTAATGGCTGTTCATATATTAACTTCTCATTCATTCAAGAGTCTCCCAGTGGCTCCTTTGGCCTCTGACCACCCGGCGGATGGATCATTACCCTGTGCAGAACTTGCAGCTGTGCTTCTCCTCAGCAATATTGGGATATAGTCCTGTTTGATGTGCACATTGGCTCCAAAACTGGTGTGGGAATCTCGGCAATGTAGTCACAGTTGGGGGACAAATCTAACTTATTCATCCCACTTGGTCTTGCTTCATCAATTTATCAATATCAAAATGATTGATTTTCACTGTGTGCTGTGTGCTGTTACCGATGTGAGGTCATTGAAACTTAACTGACTCCTCCCGACAGTACATGCCGTTTTCTCCTGATATGGTTTACCATAATATTAGAGCTGCTAATCACTGTCATGAGATCATTTTTATTTAATTTCGTATTACAGCCCAGGCAATTGCTGTAGAGAGAATATTTACCATAATATTGCAGAGAATGCTGACAGAGTAACACACCTTTCTATCTTCCCCTTGCTACAGTTGGTGTTGGAGGCCCATAATGTCCCAGAGCTTTCTGCGGGTGTCAACTGCACCTTTGAGGATTTGGCTGAGATGAATGGCTTGGTGGAGGGAAACCGGATCAAGTGCTTCTCCCCCGCTGAGAAAGAGATGCCACGGATTATCGTTGACAAAGGTAAGAGTGGAACTTTTGTAACCTTTTATTGGCCAGAAAGCAACAAACTCAGGCGATCAGGAAATATACGAAACCATACTAACCAGAGGATGATTTTACACTGTTGGTATTAGATTTGATGTTTGCATCATGAACGCTTTTACGGTGTACATGACATCAACATCTCTGATAGTGTAGAGGAAGCCTGCTGGTAACCTGTCAAAATGTCATTATTTATATTATTAATAAAGGAGATATATACATTGGTGCACCTATTGAATACCAACAGACATCTCTGTCGGGGAAGCAGACATTGATCTGGATGTTTTCCCTTCAGTCAGAAGCATGCTAGTCCTAGGGCTAAGAGTGTTCTTTGCATTTTTGTTTTCCTGTTGCCATCAGTAACTCAGTGGGCCTTGGAGCTCTGCCCTAGGACATGTTTAGTAATTGAATGAACATTAGGTATTAGGCTGCTGTGGGATCTATTCTCTACCCTCACTCAAAGTGGATATGCTCCAGAGGGAGTGATGGGAGTTAACTTCACTGTAAAAGGGAGAATATCAAGCTGCACAACTAAGTGTTTTTACAACAGTATTTTTGCTAATTTAGTGCCTGGAGATTTCACAGTCCCCGCAGACAATGCCGCTGTTTCCATTCCTTTCAAGAGGCAAACAGCTCAAACATTTCTGACTATTCATTCCACAAGCACAGAAGGGAAAATATATATATTTTTTTCTCTTTCTAATTCCCCTGCTCTTCACCTCCCCTCTCTGTGGTCGACTAAGCCTGGTCTAATTGAACACGGCCCCCATCTGGGAAGGCCTGTCCCCAGGCAGGCAATCCTTCATCACCAACCCTCAATGTGTCCTCATGTTGAAATAATGAAGATGCCATTTCCTTCCATACTTCCACAAAAGGACAAAATGAATAATGAAATAGATGGTGATCCATCAATAATGCTCAGAAATTTACATACAAAGGAATGCTCACTAATGGGTTTTTTTTCGACGCAACCACTGAAAATGGTATTCACACTTGCTTGTTTGTCGCTTGCGGGAAATGTAGATATCGGACCCAAAAACACAAGATAAGTAAAGTAAATTGCAGTGCTGGTGAGACCTTGTAGGCCTGAGCTGTACATATGCATGAATATTCAAATTTTCCTTCATTTAGTCAGTGCACCCATGTGAACAGAAGCTTCACACACACACATACAATGCCATGAGCTGACACACGACACCACTGCAATTAAGAAATCCTCAGATAGACAGCAAACATGTATATAGTTAAAGCTGACACAGAGCCTGAGGGTGCTTTGGGGTATTAAAAACATGTCTTTGATGTGTGCCATGTCAACCACATGTAAAGCTGGTGATGTTAAAGTCGTGCAAACACAGATGTGTAAATATGTGCCCTGAGACACACGATTGAAGCATTTCTCCCCATCTTATGCTTCTCCCACGCCCGCAAACGTACACGATGATATACTTTCGCTGTTTCAGAAAGAGGAAAATATTCCACATTTTGCCTATATTTGAAACATTCATTTTTACTACTACTCATTAGACTAAGCCGGGTTGAAAGAGAGAAAGGAAAGGAGAGATGGATGGAGTGAAGCGAGGGAGGGAGGGATAGATAGATAGTGCTAGCAGGCTTCAAGGTAACATTTAGGTGGCCTAATTAGGACAGATCCGTTGTCAGCGGTGCTTTACTGTGATTGATGAATGATTCCTTCTTTGTTAGAGAGATGGAAAGACTCACGGGGGAGCAGAGGGAGTCGCAGTGTGGAAGGCAACGGAAGAGACCCGTGTGTCGAGATGGAGCGAGGATGAGAGAGAGACGTACATCGGTAGTGCCGAGACAGAGCAGTTAGATGTGTGTGGATGTGCTGTTGAATTAAACATGAACTTCTTCATTAGGGCCAGACAAAAGGACACACCAAATACACAAGAGGTGCAAGCTGACATACACACACTTACACACACGGTTTCTGTTTCATCTTCTTCCACCTTTACCTTGTCAAAGACACTCTCAAAGACTTTTCTGGGGGAATATTTTCCATCCCAAGGGAAATGCTTTTGTACCAACTTTTAGAGTCTCTTATAAGGCTGCAGGTATAGGGGAACTTAACCCAACACAACCTTTCTACTCCCCCTCTCTACCAGGTAACAGTACTGCCTCTACCTCAGCAACAGGCTGAGCACTTGTGGCTCAAAGTAGTTCAGTCATCTCTTCTTCATGGGAAAATCTAATGTGACTAGACTCTGAAAAAGGATACGTGAAGAAGAGAATAAAAAGATTAGCAGGCAGGGGTTCTTTTAAAGTGTCGTGCTGGATAGGTAGCAGTGAAATACATCTATTCCCATTATAATACTATATTGCTTCTACTATTTGTTTCAGTTGAATGAAACTGTCAACAATGGGTTGATTTTATGACTTCTGAAGCAAAAGCAATTCTTTCTTCTGTTATTCCTTTTCTCCTCTTTTTTCTATGCCTGAATGCAAAACACTCCGTCTACCTCTGAGCGTCAAACTATTCATTTTAACTATAATCTGTTTTCTCTAGGTGACCATCAGATTGTGCAGCTCTATCTCAAATCCAAGGAGACGGGCCTGGCATTCGTAAATACCAGTTTTGTTTTCTACAACTGCAGCGTGCACAAGTCGTAAGTCTATGTTTACTTATAGCTCTCTGGAGTACGTCTCTCCCGCAGACAGCTTGTCATAATACTAATCCCTTCGTATTGATTAAAAAACTGGCATTGATTCTTAAACTGTTGGAAATTGTATTGTATACATAAATAAGTAGGCATATTGAGCCTCTGTTCTCTAGCGTATTCACTGCTGTTCAATACTAATTCACAACACTGCTCTCCATTCAGATGTCTGTCATGTGTGAGTAGTCCTTACCAGTGCCACTGGTGCAAATACAGGCATGACTGTACCCACGACCCTCGCACATGTTCCTTCCAGGAGGGCCGAGTCAAGAAGCCTGAGGTGAGTCCAAAGCGAGAGGTGGCAATAAAAGTGTGTATTTGATTTACTTTCTTTCTTATTTATACGGTAACCCAAGTTATTCAATCACCAAACCCCCCTGGAGTTGTTGCTTGGTGAGTCAAAGCCATTCAAACTGCAGCCCAGTAAGACAATGTCCAAGAATCCCATTATATCATAGTTTTTAATGCTGCTCAGCTCCAGCCGGCCTCTTTGAATTGTGCCAGCTAAGTAATAAAACATGGTTGAGAGTAAATTGAGAGGAAAGGTTTGGCTATGTGACACTAATGGCTATCCGTCTAGGTTTCACATGTAAAAAGAGTTATGTTAAAAGGATTGAGACACCTTTCAGCTGCAGTGCTTCCATCTGGCATGAGTCTCTTGGCATGTCTCGCTCTTGACTGCACATCAAAGGGCAGTGAAAACTAATAAAACGGAGCCATTTCCTCTTGCCCATCCCTGTTCCCCGCGACAGCTTATTCTGTGTGAATTATCAATAGTATTGGCAGCCAGTTCTATTCCCGTTGCAGCAGAGCCCACCGTAATTACACCGCTCTGCTGCAGAGGACAAGCCATTCACTGGATGGGGTACATTCAGCGAATGCCCCTAACCCCCGCCCACTCCCCCTATCCTGTGAGAGAGGTCTCACTTTGATTTAAAATCACTGCCACAGTAACGGCCTTCAGCGCAGAGCAAGGAGGTAAAGGATGGTTTGGGTATGTGCCCATGTATGTGTGTAACCTCTGGTGTGAGGTACAGTATGTCTCTGTATATCTCTGTGTGTGTTTATCTGAATACGGTTTTTGGCGGCCTGTACGGTATTTTTCAGGGAGAGGCTTTTTCATGGAGTTAGTGGCCTGTTAATCCTTGCCTGAGGTGAGCTATGATGAAGATCACTAGTGCTCATGTCTGGGTTGGCAGACGCTGCACGACGGACAGGGACAAGCTTAGCCAGATTGCCTCCTTTGATGAGCAGTCTGCGCTCAATTGTGTTATTCCACCCATGTCTCCCCCGAGCCATTCAACCTGCATAGACAATATTATTTTTCTTTTTCCACAATTTCCATTATCCTTTTGAACCGTCTGCTTAGTCAGGCCCGAGCCTGAGTCTTTGCAGGTTTACTTTTCCAATTAAGTCCGGGGCTGGTGGTCAATATTGACTGAGGATAATAATGTGTGAATCCTCAAGAAAACCATAAATAAAGCAAAAGGGGATTTGGTATTAGCACATTAATGACATCCCTTTTTTTGACGTGTTGCTACAGAAGAAGCAGGTGTTTTGCAGGCTTAATGACTTTTAATTTGCTTTTAATTAACCCCTCAAATCCAAGGTCATGTATTAGCTGCCAGATTTTTTGGTTTGCCATTTTGAGTTAATGATTTAGACACACATACAAGCATGAGAACATGCAGGCACACGCACGGCTATCCATAGAATCATTCCCAAATTTCACGATAGGCAACAAGTCAACTTTGCTCCGTGAAATGGGATGGCCTCTTTCTGCTGCAGAAGACTTTTTGTGTACTATTACAATTAAGGGATTTCAGGCAGTGATCTGAATAATCCCTCAACGCTATGCAAATGATCGAGGCCAGGCAAATCTCCCCACTGGTTGAGCTTGTTGTTAGTATGCATGGCAGGACAGATTTAAAGCTATGCCTGGCCGTACAGTGGGTGCCTTTTTAATATGGGCACATGGATCAGACGTTTGCCTGTTGGCACATTAACCAAGGCCACGTCTCGATTTGCCCTCCACACATCTCAAGGACTTAGCCATTCTGATGAGGCTCACTCACTGACAGAGACCATGCATGCGGCTTCGATCGGTTACACTGAATAAATAGCCAGAAGGTATTCCTGACCAGTACTGTTGCATTTCTATAATGAATAGGCTGTGCTTGTTTACACAATAAACAGTTCTTTACCCGCGTATTTATCTTTAATCCCCATCCCAAGTGCCTCACCTTAAGCCTCACCTTAAGCAACTAAAACTGAGGCCACTTCCTGTTTTCTTTGTCTGATGAAAACCACAGGCTTTCTTCTTCTTCTGTCTACAACACCGCATGTTCTTATCACAAGCTGTTGCCAAGCCTCTCGTTAATAGATTCAGCTGGTAAGGACATACAAAACACACCAAATATATTAATGTTACAAAATTTGTATCACTACCCCTTAGCACATCCTTGGATTAGTTACTTTTTGTCTGTGCTGATCAATACCTTGGAGTTTATTTACCAGGAACGTATTGATCAAGGGATCAAGATAATTGTATTAAAGAGGCAGTAATATCTGTTAGTTGCCAATATTGGACAGGAATGGTAGGGAGAGGAGTCAGATGAGTCTTTGCAGAGTGAAGACAAAAGGGAAATGTCAAAACTGAGAATAAAAAAATGACACAAAGTTGGAGGTAAATGATTTTTTATCTTTAAATAAAGTGGTTAGAATAAAGGTCATCTGGCTAAACTGTTTGTTTACAATCTGGCCTATAAAGACTGCATTGCCCGGTCATACTTAATTGTGGCAATTTCGCCTTGGTTCTCTGACCTTAGCAGCTAGTGGAATGATATAAACACCATTATTGATGATGGTCAAAACTACTAATAAAACCCCCAAGTTGTAATAAATTGCAATGTTCCTTTAAGAGCAAGGACAGAGATGCAAGCAGAGAAGGAGAGGTATTTGGGGGGGGGGGGGAAGTTAAGGTGAGAACTGAACGGCAGGATGGAAACAAGCTGAGGATCAGCTGGGCAGGAGGGAAAATGAACAGAGAGCGGGAGAGTGTCTTTGCCCGAGGCTCTGTAGGAGATGATAAAACAGAGGCCAGTAAAGAGGAGCTCTTGGTAACCACAAGGTGTGTGTGTGTGTGTGTGTGTGTAGTGTATGAAAACTGAAGATCCTCTTCATCTTCACACCTTACACTGCTATAATTATGGGCCTCTCTCTTTCGCTCTTACCCTCCCTCCTCCCTTGCTTCAAACTATGCCAAGGGCTTTTACATTCACTGTTCCCACTTTGCAGCCTACTCTCTGTCACTCTCCCTATCTCCACCTTTTCACACCTCCCACAAGCCTCTAATTATCAGATCTAATTAGGTCCCCAAGAAGGAAAGAAGGCAGGAAAGAAAAGAGGGAGAGAGAGAGAATCGGTGAGAAGGAGTTGATGGAGAAATGAGGAAGGGTCAGTGAGTGAAATAGGCCGAACAACACAGGCTGGGTTTAGAGTGATAAATGAAGGAGGGATAAAGCACGAGCGTGACAGAGAAACCGAGATGAGGTCAGAAAACAATGAGTCGGTAATGGAGAGAGGAAGAATGAAGGATAATTACAGTATATCGATTTTAAAAAAGGAGAGGCGCCAACTTGGTTTTCAGAAGTCAGCGCTTATTATGCGGTTATGATAAGTAATGCTATCCTCGTGCTTTAGTGCAAGTCCTTGATTACATTCATATTTTCGCACAAAGACACACATCAACACATGTATAAACTCGTCTGCTTCACATCTGTACTTTATGGTCTCTATCACCTCCCACTGACAGAACTGTTATCTCTTTCTTCTGCCGGGACAAAATATATTAAAGAGTTGTTTCACCCAAATTACAAAAAGCTTTTCTCACTTACCTCTACAGGTAACTACCCATGCAGATAGTTTTGGTTCAATTCATCGAGGTTATATTAAGATTATTTTCCTTCTCTTATTGATAGGAGACAAGCAGTCAACACTCGACAGTATGTTGCCTGATGGAGTTGTACATTTTGAATTCAGCTACAATATGTGCATATTTATGGTTCTGTGTGATATGTGGTTTGTGTGCATGTATCTATGATTTGCATTTGCTCCCCTGTTATTTTTTGCAATTGAGTCGTTGGGGGCTGAGATGAATGCACTGACATTAGATCAACTTAAATGTTGAAATTAATCTTAACAGGCGACAGCGAGCGTCACTGCCAGCACCACCAGCATCAGTAGCCAACTAGGATATACATGTGTGTTTATTCAAACCACTGAAAGCCCACTTGGGCTCAGGGACTACTGGCAACAATCACAGTGTGTTGTGTCTGAGTGTGTATGTACACATACAAACACAAAAATCTGAGCTAAGTAGGAGAAAAAACACAGCGCACACACTTGCTTGTTTGTGGATTCCCTGCCACATTTGGAATTTTTCATTGTTATCGAGGCAATTAAGGCATCTGATTTTTGCTTTTATATTTTGCCGTTTCTTCTGTCACAAAACTTTAAAAAGGCTGAGAATTAAGATTTTACTGACTGCTTTTACTCTACAAGCCTGCTTCACAATTATACAGCAAATGACTTTAGTTAATGGGCTTGAATAAACCTGTTTGTATATGTGTGAAAGAGTGTGTTCATGTGTCACTATATACGACTGCTGCACATGGATGTGTAGTTGCAGTTGTAAAAACACTCTGTGAGTGGAAGGTGTGTTAATGAATTGTTCAAATAGTATATATATGTGTGTATGTAGTCAGCAGCTGTTGGAAGTTGCTTTTTGAAGTTTTCCATCTCCATGACATGTTGTCATAAAGGCAAATGATGCAGGAGATGCTGTCTGACTGTGGCTGTTCATCTTTTACTGTAATGGGATTCCAAGGCTCTAGTTTATTATTTGTATGTGTTTGCGTGCGTGCGCGCGCATGTGTGTGTGTTAGTGTCACACGCTCGCATGTCAGTGTGAGTAAACCTTGAATCTGCTTTCATGTTTAAGAACACTTGATGCTCTCTTTTTCTCTCTCTCTCTGTGTGCGTGTGTGTGTGTGTGTGTGTGTGTGTGTGTGTGTGTGTGTGTGCACATACGCCACTATCAGTGTAGATCTGTGTCTTCAAGATTCAGCTTAAGTCATACTCCAGTGATTCCCATGCCTTCATTTCAACAAACTAGATCAAATTTATTGTCCCTATTGTTCATGTGTATTAACTGGAAGAGATGTGATTAAAAATGGATTGCATCTCTCTTTGCTCTCCCACTCATTTTCATACTCCAAATACGACCCTTCGTTCTCAGGAAAATGAGATTTGGAAGAGCAAACACACATGCGCCACCTCTTCCTTCCACCACTGAACTCACTCGCCCTGTTTGTCATTTATCTATAATAACTTTGTGAATAGTGTCACAGAGCGTTCCCCTCTCTCTCGCCACTCAGCCATCCAGTCAGTCATTCAGCCTAACTCAATCAAGTGGCTTTTAATGAACTTCAAACAAGTGTTATCACCCAGTTCAACGTGCGCTATGCTTCACTCCCCCCCAGCTCCATCCATGCGGGGGCTCACCTTATCTGCTCTCTTTCTTTTCACCCTCTTTCCCTCTGCCTCTTTGACATGCTAACGCTCCTCCTGTCGCATATGCTTAGTATTTTTTTTGCCTCTTTCAGTCACTCCATACTTTTGTTGTTCCTCTCTGTCATTTTGCCGATTTTGCTCTCTCTCTCCCTCTCTCTCTCTCTCTCTCTCTCTATCCAACGCTCCTCAGCGTTAACATGAAACAGTTCAGAGAGGTACTGTTCTCTATTTCCTATCTTTACCCTCCTTTACCTCCCTCCTCACCTTTTATTTCTGCTTGTCAGTCACTTTACTGTCCTTGCCACTGCTTTTCACTTGTTCCCTCTCTCCTCCACTGATCGTCTTTCCTTTGCTCTTCTCTGTCCATCTCTTCCCCTCTTCTGTTTTCCTCCTCTTTCCTCGCCTCGTCATCTTTCATGCAAGTCATAGGTGCTCTATATAGAACCAGCTACTCACACCTGAATTGATTGGCTCTTAATTTTAGACCTCCAATTGCTAAGCGACTCATCTCCTCCTCTCTCTGTCATTCATTCTTTCCAAAATACTGCACGGCCAGAAATCAACCTGTGTCTGTTTCAACGTGTCCCTAATGCTCCCGTGCTGTAGATAATGACGGTGGAGTACCTGTTGAGCTCAGCTGGCCCTTAACTCACAGTGAATGTGATCAGGTCCGAGGACGGTCTAACCCAGAGACTTAGCCCACCAGGAACCAACACAAATAAAAGCACTAAAACAAGCAGAAAGCAGTGCATGCTGAAGAGGCTATTTCATTCAATTAAATGAATGCTGCTGAAATGCTGGATGGTCTGCTACATGATGAAAGTGTTGATTGCTCTGTGACGATACAGTAGACTTTATGTCAGTTACGTTGTAGGAATATTCCTGGTGCAATTAACAACCATCCTCAGTGTCCCCAAATAGATAGATAACAATAAATAAACAACCAATGTAAACTGTTCTTTACTGTATTATCATTAACAATGTAATAAAGCAGTGCTCAAACAAAAAAAAAAGGTGACGGTAATTTTAGTTTAGCTTCCATTTTTGTTTTGAATTATGTTTGGTCCTTTACATATGAAATATGGCACACGAAAGGCCAGATTTACATTTGTGACTGGAACTCTTGCTAACATTTATCTTTCTTCCATTCAAATCCATTAAAGAGAGTTGTGTACTTCACTGTGTGCCTCAGGTGACAGGCAAACTGCACTTCTAATATCACTCAGATGCAAAATTACATTGCAGGGTCTCCTCGCGTAACATTAATCTAAATGCAATTATCCATTAAACCTGATAAACAGACCCATAGTAACACACTATCCCTCCCTTTCTCGTTGTCTCTCTTACAGGGGTGTCCCCAGTTGCTGCCTGCAGATAGGATCCTGGTGCCGGTCAATGTGGTGAAGCCCATCACACTACGGGCGAAGAACCTCCCCCAGCCCCAGTCTGGACAGAGGGGGTATGAGTGTCTGCTGACCATCCAGGGAAGCGAGCACAGAGTTCCTGCCCTGCGTTTCAACAGCTCCTCAGTGCAGTGCCAAAATACATCGGTGAGAATGAGTGTGTGCATGCGTGTGTATTTTACTTGCAGCTTCTCTGGGATATCGTTATTGAGCACCGCACACCAACACAATCTCTATAAAAACGCCCCATTTACGCCCCAAGTTTTCCCGTAACAGTGACCATAATATCTTTTCAATCTCTAGCACACACATACAGCCACGCGCACGCGCACGTTTTTCCTCTTTCGGCTAGACTGTGTGTAGATAAGACAAGAGCCTAACTTTCTCTCTCCTGTACAGCGTTCCCTGCGATCATGCTCCATTCACTGACTGAATAATGCATTGACAGCAATGAAAGGCTAGGATGGAAAGGGGCTTTATACTGGATTTGATGCTAATCGTCTGTTGATACAATAACATCTCATCTTCCTGTCTATCTTCATCACTGTGTGTGTGTGTGTGTGTGTGTGTGTAGAGATGTCTGCGGGATTTGTGTGTTTAATCACAGTACAAACCAAATATTGTACTTTGATTGAGCAGTTCAGGAAGGAAACTGTAATTTAGTGGGAAATTATGATTCGAGCACCAACCCTCCATGCTGCGGAGTGTTACTGAATCAAATGAAAAATAATCCCGTCTTTGAAAGCTCTCTGGTGTGTATATTGTGTCTGGGAATTCAGTGCGTCTACAGCTACCTGTTGATGATGCATTTTACATTCAAAGGAGTATTGTTACAACAGAGCCTTTTGGACTTGGAGATGACAGACAGTTTAAAGTAGCTCAACAGCTTCTTTCTCTCTCTCATATTCTCTTCCCCGTCTCTTTATCTTTCCCGCTCTGGTTTCCATGGTGATAGTATTTCTATGATGGGATGGAGATGAGCAGTCTACCCGTGGAGCTGACCGTCATCTGGAACGGAGATTTCAGCATTGACAACCCCGCCCACAACAAAGGTGAGCGGGCACAGAGGCACGAGTATGCACACGCTCTCACACACCATATCAGTTTTTTTCAGAGCTTTCGCACACATTCAGTTGACATAGTCTCTTATAAACTCTCATTTAAACACACACACACATAGACACAAACACACAGTAAAGCTGCTGCTTTCTCATTGTTGCCCTTGGAGCTGGTCTCCATGGCAACAGGCGGGCGGTGTGCTGAGGTTCAGCATCCATCCCCTGATGTTGCCATGTAGAGTGGTTAACTTTAACACATCCCCTCTTTACACTTTCCCTCCCGTCTCTCTCCATTGGTCTGTATGTCTGTCCTGCACTTCACTGTCAGACTGTAGTCTGTTGTCAGCTGTTTCTGTTATTTGCTCTGTCAGAACCTCTCTGAGAGTTGGGCAGTATTTTCCATCCATCATTTTTCTCATCTCGGTAACGTAATGTGCTTTCCTGTGGCATACATTTCAGAAGAGCCGTAATGGAAAAAAAAACATGTAGCTGAACAAAAAAATGGAAATAAATAACAAATAAATATAAGTAAGCAAAGGCTAGATTTACAGAGATAAAACAGGTAACGTATGATATGTATTGCTGCCTGTAATTTCCAGCTCTTCATCTACTCTCAGTATGTGGAATGACAGCTCAGTGCTGAATTTGTAAGCTTTCAGCATTCTGCTGCTTAGCTTGATTCAGTTTGGCCACTGGCGACCCACCGCACTGAGTGATCCATGCTGGGGCAGGAAAACGGCAGCATGCTGGGGGTTGTAGTTCTCTGATGGGAAAACAACTCATTTTATCCCAAGGCAGTAGAGTCAGGCATTCGAAACATATTGTTAAAATATGGATGAAATGCCAACATGACACTGTGCTGTAAGGCAAAGTTTGTCAGGTATTTGTGTTTTATGATTGTGTGTATGTGTCTGAGTCAAATACGTTGTACCAAACATATCCTTGAGCATAAGTGTGAAATTAAAGAAGCAACAAAAGTTAGAGGGAGATGCTAGAACTAAAGAGTCCTTGTTTACCACCCTCCCACCTCTGTATGCCTGTAGAGAAAGCTGCTCCTAGGTCATCATTTGATGGACAGATCACACATGCATCTAATGGCAATTAAAAAGAAAAATGGCTGGCCCGTTGCCATGGAGATAATATGTTAAATGCGCGGTGAATGAGCAGAGGCGAGAAGCAGCAGTGTCGGGAACTCAGAGACAGAGAGAGGGATGATGATGATAGATGGAGAAATAATGAGACAAAGATATCAACGAATGACGCTCTCAAAATGTTCAGTTTTGTTGTTTGCATATTCAAACAGCCAGCCGCAGACAGACATTGAGATATTTGGGTAAACAACCCACATTTTAGTTAATGTGTATTTTGAACTGTTGAGGTGCCCATTATTTTAGAGGCTTTTGCGCAAAATAAATTTGCATGCATTTGCTGTCCTGTAATCATTTCTACAAAGGTTGTTCACATGAGTTATCCACTCTTTCTGCCTCTGTCGTTATACCCCCCCTTATCTCTCTTTCCTCCCTCTCTTTTAGTCCATCTGTACAAGTGCGACGCCCAGCGTGGAAGCTGTGGTTTGTGTCTGAAGGCAGACCCACTGTTTGGATGTGTTTGGTGCAAAGGAGAGAACCGCTGCACACTCAAACAGCACTGCCCCCACCCCGAGAACCAGTGGCTGGAGCACAACGGCATCAACAGCAAGTGCACCCACCCGAGGATCACACAGGTGGGACACACACTGATTGCATTACTGTCCACATATGTCCATGCAGTAAGTCCGTACTTTACACATAAGCATCTCCACAAGCCAAGCAATGCCTATATTAATGCCTTTTAACTTATAGACCACACACACAAACACACACAGAAATAATTACAGTCCATTAATAGGACTTACATTATTTACATTCATTGTAGTAAGAGCCAAGGTTAGATGTGTCCTAAGAAGAAGACCATAGTTGGTCCCTCCGCATCACTTCCTGCTGCTCCTACATGTGAACATACAACACTGGGAATGTCCATGTAAGATCTTGAAAGAGACGAATCATCCTCATTCTTGCTAGTTATCAATCAACTCTGCACAGATGCTCACGCAAACCCCCACGTAACCCAGTCTGCTCCTGACAACCACAGACACCGTGTGAGGCAAATGGACTTGACCTGTGAAAGACATATAAGAGGGGCAATAGCAGAAGGGTGAAGGGTCAGCGAGATGAAGGATAAGAGGATGCAAAGGAAAGATGGATGGAAAGATGCCCAGATGAAGGCAGGGGAGGATGGATTGGGTTAACATGAAAGAGAAGTGGTGACGGATGGGTAGACTGAGACAGAATAGAGTCATGTGAATCATGCTGAAGGGGTGGAAGAATACCCCTACAGCCTCCCCATATCCCCATGATGGATATAAAGGTCCTCGCTGCGTCATTTTCCTTAGAACGAGCGTAAAGAGCAGATGGTGACTGACTAGATATGAAGGGATGAAGCAAAGCGTGGATAAAAAAAGACAGAGGGAGTGATGGGTGTGGACAAAGAGAGGGGGTGAGGGATACAGGTTTGGAAGGTTAATCCTTTCTCAGCTGTCCGCTCTCCTCTCTCTACATCATCCTACATAGACCGGCATACAGATAAGTGGCTGACCTTGGTGAAGATTCACTGAAAGCGGCACCGTAGACCCCATTGTTTCTCGTAATCTTGAATCTCCACGGATAATGTTAACCCGATGGGTTTCAGCAGAATTCTCTCTTTTTTTTCTAAATAAAGACGGATAGTCAGAAACTGAAAAAAATAGTCTGAAATCTTTGGACACTGAAGACATAGACATCTCCAAAACAGGAGACTTTACTACCTTTTCATCTACTCGTACCCAAAACATTGTGATCATTTTATCTAGGCAAAATCAAATCATCTCTTGAAGAAGGTGACCAGAAGATGGTAATACATATGTTGGGCTTATTAAAGAAGTCTGGATTAGTAAAGAGCATCCTCCCCGGCACTGTTTGTCTTCACCTCGAGCACTGGATTCATTTCTAGAGATAGGCCCTGTATTTCTCCTTGCATCCCCGAGGCTGCAGCCGGGACATATTGCAGCCTTCTCACGTCCCCCATAAAAACCGTCAGTGGGTGAGGAGTGAGGACTGTTCCAAGACGACCAGGGCTCTAATGCATTCTAATACGCTTCATTATAATGACGACTCCCATCAACAATATGAGAGGGAGAGACTGGGATAGAAAGATGGAAAGAGAAAGGGAGAGAGCACGAGAAGTGATTAAGTGCTTGCCTCTGCCCAACCGTCAATTATCTTGTCAAAGTCACAAATCTAATCAACGCCTCATTGCGTCTCTCCCTCTCTTCCATTCTTTTGCTTCTTCCTTCTCCTTTACTATTTCTCTTTAACTCTTTGTCCCTCTCCATCCTCCATATTTGCTAATAAACTGAGAGCTACGATGCATTGTTAGCAATCTTTTTAATTGCATGTATTGTAGCCCTGTTCCCCGCTGGCTCTTTTTTTCATTAAGATATCAGCAGGGAGCCTTATTAATCAGAGACTCTGAAGCATACTAAAACGATATCTCCCACACGGCAGCCACACGACTTGTGTTGTGCATGACCTGGCTTGAGCTGGCCTCTGTCATTCGATTGGCTAGTTCCTTTCAAGCCCAGCTAGGGGAGTGTGTATCAGTTCACTTCTTCGAGAAATAAACAAATTAAAATAGTTTGATGCTCATGTGGTTGTAACGTAAAGATTATCACACCACAACAAGCAAGAGCTTCCAGCCGTAAGATAAAGCCACACACACACAAACACTCACTCGGCACCCTACCTGTGAAACGCCGCAGGGGGTCACGCTGCCAACTGCAAACCAAGCAGAGAAACAATCTCGGCCCCAGTGAAAATCCTTGGGATCACTCTTTTTCAGGGGGGGTATGGTGACACAGCACCATTAAAGCTGGGGCCCTTTTTGCAGCATGCAGGACTTCTACTTGACAGAGACGGATAGAAACAGACTATTATCTGTCCGTCTCTAACATCCATCCATCTGGGCCGGCCTGATACACACTCGCTGGCCAAAAAAGTAATTGTGTGAGTAAAAGCGTTGATGGATGTCAGAACCGCCTCATCAACAATGAGAGATGTTGCTGATAAATCAAAGGACACTGATTACTACAAATATGTCACCCAATGCCAAGTTTTAAGTTAATCTTATATAATATATTGTCATGGTTTTCAGTGAATACAGGATTGAGCAATGACAATCCCTTGACCCCGAGTCTTGACCCCTTAGCTGTCACTGGAGCTGTTATTTTCTTTCTGCAGCCGTCTTTTTACTGGCAAACCACTAATATTCTTTATCTCACACCATTTGGGAAGTTAGCATTTTGGCTTGAATATTATTAAAAGGGTTCATTATCAGATGCTAGTTA
The DNA here is from genome assembly GCF_004355925.1 of Anarrhichthys ocellatus. Lineage (NCBI taxonomy): Eukaryota > Metazoa > Chordata > Actinopteri > Perciformes > Anarhichadidae > Anarrhichthys > Anarrhichthys ocellatus. Next base: position 938,948 of record NW_022280051.1, on the reverse strand, counting down.
ACATTCATGTTCATTCATATTAACATTAACAGCTATCATTTCTTCTTCGTCGCTATTAGAAGAAGCTCTTCATGACATGAATATACTGTGCACTGCCATGGATCTCCTAATTGTTTGACACACTAATTTCAGATATGTTGCAAATCAAGTTGGAATTTAAAATAGTTCTGTGTACGGTATGGACAAGGGGTTGGGAGACATATTGCAGCTAATGGAGATATCAAATGGAGACAGATTATGTTAATACCTTTAATTAAATAGCTTTCTTATGTTTGCCATGTCATTTTGAGTCTAGGAAGTGTATGACACAACGCAGTATTGATGTCATTTGCCATGTCTAAAAGCAATTACGTCAATTTTCTTTGAAATTTTCTGGTTAATTTTGCCGACATCAAATGCATTTTAGTTTTTGATTATAGAAAAGAAACTCTTTGGATAGATTTGACATAATAGACATCAAGAGACAAAGAGAGGGAAATTTATATTAAACCTTTACTTTTATTACATTTACTCGTAGGGTTTTTAATTTAATTGCACTTTATTTTGTCAGCAGAATGCCTTGTTCAACAAACCAAAGCTTGTTGTTTAGGAAAACAAACAAAACATCTCCAAAATCATTAATCCAGATTTGACTTTCCACAGATCACACCTCTGAGGGGTCCCAGGGAGGGCGGCACACTCGTGACTATTCGTGGCGAGAACCTGGGACTGGAGTTCAGAGAGATTGAGGATAACGTGAAGGTGGCCGAAGTGGATTGCACCCCCATACGTGAGGGCTACATACCTGCTGAACAGTAAGTCACATTTTATATTGATGACTGAATATAGAACATTGACAGCACAAACAGCAAATCCTCACTTCGTCTCAATTTGCATTACACATTTGAGGCAGCAGCCAGATGAAAACAGCAATTAATAGCAAATATACTGAGCTTTGTTTTACAGTAATTCACTATTTTTTCAACTAAAATGTACATAATCTCTATGAATAAAAACATCTCCAGCTGCACTGGAACCACGGTGAGAAGTCAAACTATATTTTGGAACCGCAACAAAGCTAAATCCTGAATTCAGTCTAGTATTTGTGTTCTCCCTTCACTTGCCATATTCCCGTTGAAAGCACTTTGACCACAGCTGAGCACGCCATGCCCTAAAGGGAAAGAGACACTTGAGTCACACACCGATATTGCAACACTATGTTACCTGTGTTACCCATAATCAGTCAGCCTGACCAACCGATCAGTGAGAGTACACACCTCAGGGTGTTTGTGGGCATGTGTGTGTAAAGCAGCACGAAAGAAGGTGTGAGTAAAAGAGAGAGAGAGACAAAGACTATGACATGCCAGGTAAACTAATGTCAAATTAGCTTAATCCCTAGACCACAAGAAATTAGAGTTTGATGTAAATTCAAGTCACAGTGGCAATAATTCAAGTAATTCATATTAGCACATCCACGCACATAAGCACACACGTTCCCATAATCATTAAAAAAAAGTTCAGGAGGTTACATTTTAGTTGACTTTTGAGTTTAATCCAGAGCTTTGGTTCCTTACAGGGGCCGTCTGTCAAATTATTTTAAACTAGTTTAAAGTTGGCTTATCACCAGAGCCAGGGCTTCTTCTGCTCAGAAAGTAAGTTGTGTGCCAGCACTTTCTAAGCAAATGCTGACCCAGCAGAAGAGGTAGCTGTATTTGAGGTCGTATGTAAAACGATAGAGACTTTTCCCTTTTTCTCCCACAAGTTGGCACTGTGCGGAAGGTGAAGTCGCTGCCAAATAATGCATTATTTTATTTTGGTTTTAACAGGTTTAGGTCCATTCTTTTTAAATAATCTGCTCAGCATTTGCTGACAAGGTGAACTGCTGCATTTCTATTGGCTTTTATGTGCATGGCATATACATTTGGGTGTGTCTGCACATGCATTTCCATATGTTTTGTTTTTTCTTACGTATTCCACAACTGTGCTACTGTGTGTTGACAGGATTGTGTGTGAGATGGGTAAAGCAGAGAAGAGCCAGTATACTGGGAATGTGCAGGTCTGTGTCGGGGTTGGAGAGTGCAGTTCAGAATTCATGGCAAAGTCCTCCAAGTACTACTACTTTGTGGTGAGTCTACGCTTTCAATATTTGATCATTTTCTATTATCACGAACATTTTGATTCATTGTATACAGTATTTATCTTCCATGAGCAAGAAGGCACACATGCTGCATATGTCACACTCTGCATGTTGGCACCTTGCTGGTTGTTGATCTGTGTTCTCACCTACTGTGTTAATACTGTGCGTACATGTTTTGGCTATGATCCGACGTGGTGTGGTTCTGACTGAGATTCTCCCCCTCTGCATATCTCACGCGTGTATCACTGGTGAGACATAACTGGCAGTCGGTCACTAATGAGTGCAGAATGAGAAAGAAACACTTATGGTTATAAATACATTCATTCCATGAACACATAAAAACACACGCATAACACACTTTCTGTGTTCTTTCAAAAACCCACTCTGCACGCAATTTATCAGCATTTCTCGCACACATGGAAATAAATTAGCAGTAGTTGCCATTATGTACTCATTTTATGGAGTTTTATCAGTTTTACTGCCATCCATTAATGGGCGCTGGCTGAGATTTATCTCTCAACGGGGGCCCTCTGTACAGGATTATATGATGTTAGGTCTAGATGTCACACCACGGAGCAGGCTGGAGATGAGATTATAAGAAGGCCAAATGAACTGGAGGAGGTTTTACTCTATGCCCAGCTTCGAGTGGAATACATCAGTTGCTGCTACGTCAAAGCTTTCCACCACAGTATAGTGTATGTAAGTGGGATTAATGAGTGCAGGTATACACTAACACTCAAAGGCATATTTAGCTGAGAATGCTCAGTAGATTCTTCTCTGGAGCCTGCAGCTCATTAACACGTTGACTAATCATACAATTCACTCATTTGTGTCTCATCCTCTAATTTAAGAAATGCTTTGCTTATTAGTGAGTTAGAAAGGCTGTTTATTTTTAAGAAGGCGTTATGACTGGGCTAATAATAAAGACTTTGCATAGTATATTGTTTCATTACATTTTACAGGACTCTTTATTTTGACATGAGTTAAACATTTAGTTTTATTCCCAGGATGTTTATCGGTTGTATTTACATAAATGAAAACAAATTAAGAATGCAAACCTTTCACATCGAAAAAACTTTACAGACTCCCTCATATTTTCTGCCTCTCTTATTTATTACCTGCCCACTGAGGATTCCTATCATTTTGCCCAATACATTAAATACTGCAGGACTCCGGTTTACCTTCACTCTACTCCTTTAACCTGTATTTATTAGTTTTTGAGCACTAGAATTTCACTGTTGCGCATGCATGCTTTATCCACCTTGATTTCACCCTCTGTTTGACTTGTGACCTTACAACCCCTGCCCCTTCTCCAGATCCCAAGGATTATCAACCTCAAGCCCAGTCGAGGGCCAGTCTCTGGGGGAACCATTGTCAACATCACCGGCAGCCACCTTGACGCTGGGAGCAACGTGTCAATCATGTTTAAAGACCAGCCATGCACTTATCTGAGGTTAGTGGGGAGCAAGCCAGAGCTGATTCTGCCAATCACACTTAAACAGTCAATTAAAATCTCAGTCAAAGCCCATGTTAGTCAAACTGCAGGGAGTAAACCCCTCTGACAGTTCTCATCTTTGCAAGATCATTTTTTCCCCAACATAAATTGACACAATAATGAAATGTCCTTGGAGGAAAAAAAATGGTGGTGATCAAGGAATGCTGTGTAGTTTCTTTAATCATGAGGCTTCCATCTGTTATTTAGCGATGGTGGATCTTTTGCTTAGTAGATTTTTTTTTTGAATGAGGTTTGAGAAAAGACATATTGTAATCCACCACCTAACACTGATCAATGCACAATTCCATGCTCAGTCAATAAACTAATAATCTATCCATGTCCACTTAAGCAACCATTCAACCATCTTTAATTTAAAATTGATATTGGTTTTTGAATGATTTAGTAGTCTGCACCGGCAGTGATAAACAGCTAGAGAGATGACTCCTGAGTTTTTATATTTTTGGATAAAATTCTATTGGTAGTCTATGACGGACTAATAACCAGTTTTCATCATCCTGTCATCACTTTAGGAGGGGTGGCCAGTGGCTCACTTGCCGCACCCATGCTTCCCCGAATGGCTACGGAAACGTGTCAGTGTCCGTGAGCATAGACAAGGCTCATCTCCAGAAAGACCTGCGGTTTGAGTATGTGGAAGATCCTACCATCACCAAGCTAGAGCCTGAGTGGAGCATCTACAGGTATGGTACAAGGGCATGTTTCAGTCACTTAACTTTTATGACAAGAGCTTGCATGTTACTCACTGCTCATTTATATTGATGGATGCTATGGATCCTGTAGATATCCCAGCAAAGCAGGCGCTTCTGATAAATACAGACAAAAATGAACAGCAGCAAATTATCCAGTTAAAATAAAATTATAACCATCTACAACATCATAATTTTGCAACCGCAAGCTAATGTTTCAGCATCAATATCTCTCCCAGTGAGCAATATATATCACTGTCAAAACACTCCGAGCTATCCTTTAAACCTTGTTTTTTTATCTCTCCCTTAGTGGACATACCCCAGTAACAGTGACAGGAACAAACCTGGACATCATTCAGACCCCACTCATCAGAGCCAAATACAACAACCATGAGACACTCAATGTAAGTGATTGCGAACACAAACAATGTGGATGATTGAAGAAGAGGCCTTGTGCTTCATCTTGGTGAAGAAAAATCAATCCAAGGTCATATACCTGAAGGAGATTACAGTCGGTGAAATAACTTTACCACCACCAGTGTTTCTAAGTCGCTAACCTCCCTTGTCATCTAGGCGTCTCAGAGGAAGAGGGCCATAGTAAGATTCAGAGTCATTTTCTAAATGCTTCAGTGCCACTTTGAGGTAAGGGGGTCACGGAAAACAACAGCTTGCCATTGAATTAATAGAGGGTGATGTAATTCCTCTCCACGCCTTTGTAACAATAGGGAAGTTTTGACATCGAACTAAAAACCACAGAGATCGGCCCTTATGAAATTCTTCTATTCACCCTTTTACCCAGGGGAGGATAGATAAAGCCATACAAGGGTCTCTGTGATCTGATTGAAAGAAGAGGGAGTAACAAAAGGCGGTAATGCTATCTTCATGGTCCGTTTGAGCATGAGCTTGCACCACGTTTAACATCTGTTCTCACATATGTCTGCACTGGGCATTGTGTCTCAAGCCACCGTGCAGGCAGCTTGCACTTTGAACAAACATGAATTAGATGTGCCGAAATGTGTTGCTCACTCTCACTTTCTTACACAGCTCAGTTTTGCACTGAATGTGAGGAAAACCAACAGAAACATTTAAGCAACATTTGTGCACGGAGGAGTCTTCTTTTTACCTTGCTGCAGCAGTGCAGGATGCATGTTAAAGATGTCCCGAAGACCTTCCAGGATTAGTCAAGTTTGATGTTGAAGGAGCCAATTGGAGTGACAGGCAGTAGTTTGAGTGGCTGCATGGCAGAGGTTACTGTGGAAATGTCTGTGAATGAGACCTGTGCTGGTGGTTGATTTGTCAATGCCCTGACAGACAAAGAGGAATGGAGATGTTAAAGGGATATTGAAGGGCATGACAATGACGGATCGGACAGTCTGTTATTGTGTACAAGGAATAAAGAGGAAGAATTCAAATCGCACCGCACGTCAAATGAAAGACCAGGGCAAAGACGAAGAACAGCAATACAAGAGTGAGATAAGACGCTGAAACATGTGAGATGCACTATAATTGAGCAGGAAAGTGGTTTCGAGAAAGATGAGTTACAGAATATGAATGTGTCAACGAGAGACGAAAAGATCACAGAGGAGAATAACTGGATAGGGTGTGAAGAAGTGATGAGTGTGTGGAGGTGTCTTTCTGGAGGGTAATGAATAAAGGGTAAGACCTAGTTATCACTCCTGAATCTTCACACATCAAAGCCAGATCGTGGTGAGACTGCGCTCGCTTTCTAACTGCTACTCATTTGATGGCTTTCTCTGAGGAAAATACTTCAACAGGTTCTTCTTTGTGCTTTTTGAAATGGAGGCGCTTCCAGTTTGCATTGAGTCTCCAGTTGCCTTCGTGAAATGTAAACCTGTGAAGTAAAATATTCCCGCTAACTGCTGATTAGATGTCTTGCCATATAAATAAGTAGGTGCACCTTCAAGTGCTAGTTTGCCAGAGCTTTAGTTGCAAAGAGGCATGAGTGGGGTAATAGGGAACTTCATGCCTGATGCATAATCGCTCACCGTATCCTAAGTAAGATAGAAAGCACCACAACACCTCCCAAATTCCACACAGTAAATGACAAGGAGTATACTTTTCTGCATGTTTTTTTTAATTCTCTTGTCAAGTTTTCTCTGCTTCCACAAAGCACTTATTTCTTTTGCAGAAGATATGTTCATCCATAAATATAACTCCTCCCTTCTCTCTTTCTCTCTGTCCTGTGCCAGTTGTGCCAGGTGCTGAGCCCGACAACCATGCTGTGCCAGGCCCCAGAGCTGCCCATCAGTCTGGCCAGGCAGCAAGAGGTGCCTGAGAGGCCAAATGAGTTTGGCTTTAAACTGGACGATGTGCAGGCTCTGATGGCACTCAACAACACCAACTTCATCTATTACCCCAATCCTGAGTTTGAACCACTCAGTGTGTCTGGAGTGCTGGAGCTTAAACCTGGATCCCCTATTATACTAAAGGTACGGGGATAGGTAGTACACACAATTACTCACAAGCAGTATTTATTGATTGTAAGTTTATGACTTTTAGTTACCTATAACATGTTTTTATGTCATATTGTAGGATGATTAGTATATATATATACAGTATATGTTATTTAACTAACTCTCTGACCCCTCCCCTTTAACAAAACATTTAATCATGCATGAATATTTTTCCTGCAGGGGCGAAACTTCCTTCCACCAACCAATAATGGAAATGGAAAGCTGAACTACACAGTTTTTATTGGCGAGAAGCCGTGCATGTTAACAGTGTCAGAGACCCAGCTGCTCTGCGAGTCACCCAACCTGACGGGGCGACACAAGGTCCTGGTGAGTGATACAGCACATGCTCACAAAGACAAGAGAAAAAGAGACACAGACACACATGACAGATAGGGAGGCTATGGTGGAGAAGGCAGACAGACCTACAAATTGATAGACAGTTTGACAGACGGACGGAAATTCTTCGTGTTGCTTTCTATCCATCTTCTTGTCCACTTCGAGACAGACTACAGCTCTAATCAAATCAGCTGTGTGGCTCCTGTTACTGCCCACAAGCAGACAAAAGACAAACAAATAAGCCTTCAATAAGAAGGATTAGGGCCTCGGCAAACTCAATAAGGATTCCATTTGTGGTTTTAAGAGGAACCACTTTAAACAAAGCGCTTCCTGATGTTACCACCTGAAGCCAGCATCATATAGAGAGATGGACACATTACTATAACACAGTTAGTAGATGCACAAATAAACAAAAGTGTGTACACGTTCAAAAATCAAATCAATATGTCTGTCTGGGCTTTGATATTGAATTTGAAGACAAAGAAAGGCTTTATATACCTAAAAGGGATTCACAGAGGTCATATTATGTCATAGTTCATAAATATTTGTATTTTTTGCCTTGAAGTACACAATACTTCATATTTAAGTGAAGCGCTCCTCTGATTACAGCTCCGGCAAACTGAACTATGTATAGGACAATGCTTGCATTGATTATAATCTGCTCTTTTATCTTTCTCCATCGCAAGGCCCGTGTGGGTGGTATCGAGTTTTCCCCAGGTGTGGTCCACATCATGTCCGACAGCCCGCTCAGCAGCTCTGCAATCATTGGCATCGCTGCAGCCGGAGGCCTGCTCATCCTCGTCATCGTGGTGGTTCTCATTGCCTACAAGCGCAAGTCTCGTGAGAGTGACCTGACGTTGAAGAGGCTGCAGATGCAGATGGACAACCTTGAGTCCCGTGTGGCTCTGGAGTGCAAAGAGGGTAAGAGGGTTGATGCTGACGTGTAGTAGGTTATATGGTAGGTTATATGGAGGAGAGATATTGTTGGTAGATTATGTGCTAAACAGTATTTATGTATTTCTAGCGTCCAGTGTTGCCAATTTAGCTGTCAATTTATTATAATTTTCTGATATGTTGACTAAACTATCTGATAGCATAGCTGTCATGGTATCATTAGCTAATTGTTTTGCCATAGAAAATTACTTGGTTTGTGTATCTGGTTTGTCCATTAGCTTTTGCAGAGCTCCAGACAGACATCCATGAGCTAACCAGTGATCTGGATGGAGCAGGGATCCCCTTCTTGGACTACAGGACCTACACCATGAGGGTCCTCTTCCCAGGAATCGAGGAACATCCTGTCCTCCGAGATCTGGAGGTATAGTAGACTGTTTCACTGCCATTCAAATTGTACTACATATCGAGCCCCCTTTAGCCGGTGTCAGTTTTAATAAAGGAACACCTTGTAAGTGCTTGACCTAACACTTAATAACCTGACAATATTTATATTCTGCATTTGTCCAGTTGTAAAATCTCCAGTATCTACTCAATTTTAACTCAATACATATTCCATTAGTTGTGTTGATCAGCAGTTCTTAGGAATTGTTGAAAGAGGACAGCTAGGTATTTGAAGTTATTTCAATTTGAATAGTGCAAAAGAGTGCGTGTACCTGTTCTTCAGTCTCTATCAAGTAACAGTCTCGATGCAATTAGCCCTATTTGAAAAGAGAGCAAAATGAACACGCAAATTAACAATCTGGGGGGTCACAGTAGGTGAAATTGACGCCGATGTTATTTGTGTTGCTGTCGGGTAAACGAAAGCATTTTGACGGCCGACAACAACACTTTCAAAAACAAACAAGGCAGCCCTCAAATCAGGAGCCGCGCTCTCATTAATAACTCAAAGGATATGAGACGCTGCTGCGTTATCTCTCTGCACCTCTAATACAAATTAAAAATCAATCAGTGGGAGAAAAGCAAAAGCAAAAAAAATCAAGTCATTTATCCCCAGTGGTGACATTGATAGACAGCCATAATTGAGCAGGTCGTCTTGTTCCATTAAGAGAATGATGGACCCCCATTTCACTGCCCTCCGGGTTGGCCACTCTATCCCTGATGAGAATTTCCCAGTAATAAGCAATACTAATTATGTTTTAATTGGTATAAATGTCGAACTGTACGAGGAGTATAATGTGGAATAGGAGACGAATGAAAAAAAGTAGCAAGCTAGTCTGAGGCAGCTGATGGCTGCTTAATTATTATCGATGCGTCGGATAATTTAAAGTCACATTTTTGACTGTGGGTTGTAGACATGTTAGAAATAGCACAGGTAGTGGGAACTCTGTCTAAGCTTACTGGAATATAAAAAAAACATACCAATTAAAATGAGAAAATACAATCTAGTCTTGCATGTGTCTGCTCAATAAAGCCTTCTTTATTTGTTTCTTGTAACAGGTAATGTTATTCTTAGCAGTCAAAAATCACGTCTTTACTTTACAGCTGAATCTCATTTTGTATGTTTTTTTTTTCCTGCCATTATATTTCCCACTTCCCTCTTGATTCTTCCGGAAATGATTCGGTTTCAGCAGCGGTTGCCATTTTACTGCTCCACCTGTGAGCCTGGCAAACTCAAATATTTCAGTGACCTATGGAGATATTGGAGAGTGTGTAGGTCAGGATATGTTGCTGTTTTTGAGCTCTAGATGGTCCTAAGGGACATGTCAAACATGTTTGTGTTATGGTACTGTGCAGTATATTTGTTGGGTCAGTTTATTTGTGTAGCTAGAAAAGAAGGCAGAAAACATGCACACACACATCTTTCCACATGTGCCTGTATCACACACGCTCATAAATGTATATGCAGAAAAAAATACACATGCTAAGTCTCGAAACACACACGCGCGCACACAAACATTGTACACATCTTGTCAGGCGGTATGAAATTAGACTTGCAATAGCTCCCAGGTGATGACAAAGGGTTCCTCCAGGAAAGGTAAAAGCAAGAACATATGCAGGTAGACGGCTGCATTTGGTACAAAGAGATGCTGTCTTTCCACAAGTGCTCTTGACAGATAAAAAAAATATATATTCTCAATAGGGGCTATTTAAGAAAAGAAATTGAGAAAGGAAGCATGTGCGGCAAGTGACTAGTATAAATGGTGCAGGGACATTCTGGGCTCAGATGAGGGGAATTCACATCACTGAACTCCCTTTCTACTTGCATTAGTGTGGAACACAGCACCGCCGATGTAATAAACATCCCCCTCAAGAGGCTTAGTGTTCCCCCGCCTTTATTCTCAACCTTCAAACTAAACGTTACAAAAGCTGGACGAAGAAAAATTCCTCATCTCGCTAGATTATTTTTCCTTTCTATCATTGTATTTCTCTCCTCTCTCCACCCGTATTCATGAAGATGGATCTATGAATTTATAACTGCACTTTTAAGTAAAGAAACTATAACGGAATTAGTTTTTCCATTTATTTGTTACTACACTGATTTTCATGCGTGTTAATATATGTCTATAAACCTGATCTAAATATATTGATTATGATTAAATGTCATATAAAACTGTGTTTTAAACTGAGTTTGTTTCCTCCATAACATGTTTTTGATCAGGGAGACGGGGAGCAACCAGTTCATTTTCAATGTGACATTACATTGAAAATGAACTGATAACTAATTATGTCTTTATGACACGTCCTTGAATGTGTCACAAATAATCTGTTCTTTTTTTCCCCTCGTTATTTTTAATTTGTTTCAGTCAAATGAATGTTTCTCCTTTTTTCCTCACAGGTGCCAGGCTACCGACAGGAGCAAGTGGAGAAGGGGCTGAAGCTCTTCGGCCAGCTCATTAACAACAAGGTCTTCCTGCTGTGTTTTATTCGCACTCTCGAGGCCCAGCGTGGTTTCTCCATGAGGGACCGTGGCAACGTGGCCTCACTTATCATGACGGTGCTGCAGAGCAAGTTGGAGTACGCCACTGACGTCCTAAAGCACCTGCTGTCTGACCTCATAGACCGCAACCTTGAGAGCAAGAACCACCCCAAGCTGCTGCTCCGCAGGTGAGAACCAGGCACAAAAGTAAAGTACGGAGTTTAGCTTTCCTCCTATCAATGTCGAACAAGAGCCCAAAGTTACACAGCTGGTAGTGACCATATTCCAAACAAAGAAGGAACAACCCAATTGCCCTTCTTCTTTTTCCCACTGATAAAACCACCCAATGCTACATATTCAAACACTGAAGAACTGTCACACACATTCAACTTCTCCAAACTTAGGGTTACTGTATATTATGCTTATTTAGAGATAGAGATAAAGGTTTGTAATGGTTAATGTCAACCCATTACTACCAAGGACGGGATACGCTGCTCTATCTGTGGCTCTGTCCGTATATGTGACACGTTTGGATTAACTCCCGTGACCTTGAATTGCTGGCTGTGTCTCAGATAGAGCAGAGTGCATTGCCTTGCACATCATTAGCAAAATAATTATGATTAATTAGCAGTGAATCCAATCTCAAATGGCTCAAGAGAAAAAAGAAAAAAAACAAATTCATGAAAAAAGGGAGAACTGTGAAAGCTCGCACTCAGGCACAGTCACAACCCTCCCTTGGATTTTCAATTGAACACGGCACTGTATGTGATTATGCTTCCTGCCCATGGTGTTTGGTAAATGTGTTGATTAAGGTTACTTGAGTAAACCAGCTGCCTTACAGCTGTTGTGTGTGTGTGTGTGTGTGTGCGATGTGTGTTTATACGTAGTGTGTATATACATGGTATTGTGCTAGATGTTGTTTTGCTTTGGGGTCGTCGCGCAACTCTTGACACCCCCCAGATGATTTGACAGGCAAGTCACAAATTAATTTGTCCTTCTCTCATTTCAATTAAAATTCAGATTTCCCCTCTGGTAAAAAACTCATCTCTGCCATTAAACACACACACACGCAGCATATCTTATGTCCTCGTACCATCCACAAGACAGTACGCATATTCATCTAATGACAGCCTGTTTAGACGCTACTCGGTGATGCAGGGAGAGATTAATGCTGTCTGGGCAGCAGGCATGATTAATTGCAGCCAGAGCTCACCGACAATGGTGAAGCCACTAAACAATGGAGTAACTGCTGATCCTGACAGTAGATACAACACAAGAGATGGCGTGTACAGCAGAGACGGGGAGAAGGTAGTCAAGGACAATAGAGACACTTAAAGCTGTGTCACCAAGTAAGGAAAGCTGACTACTGAGGCATGAAGGCAAGTGCTGTGATCAGCTCTTTGATCACTTAGTATACATGCCAGCAGTGTCTTGTATGTACTATACCCACAAATCATTGATTTATGTTGTGTCAGAAGTTTATTTTATCTTTAATTTAAGACGAAATTCTCAAAAAAATGGAAGCTCGAAATGCTGCAAAGACAACAACTGTTCTCTAAGAGCAAGCCAAATACAACACACTGTCTTGGATCACACGTTCTCTTCACATTCCGTCTCTTCTTGTCCCCCTCCCTTGTCATCAAGGCAAAAGGGAGAAGGAAATCCTGGGGAAAATGCCATCGCATTCAGCCAGCACTGGAGGGGAGAGCACATGTTCACAACAATGCCCGCTCACTTTGATTGCCCATTTGTTTTACACACGATTCTGATGATCACTGATCAGACCATCTTCATCTCATCCTTGCTCCTTGGGTGCGCTTGTTAGTCCATCAACATGCCGGCATACATTTCAGATGTGATGAGGCAGTGTGAGCAAGCTACGCCACCCTATAGTGTGGGCTGACTGGCGTGTCCTTGGATAGCAGCTGAAAATAGCCCAGATACACAGGCATAGGGCTGTGAAGATGAGGCATACTCTTGTCTGGAAAGACAGCACCCCTACCTCTGCTCTTCCCTCTCTTTAATTTGATATGTCTCCTCTTTCTTTCTTACCATGTTTCTTTCTTTCTCATTTTAAATGTGTTATTCTCCCTCACACGCTTGTGTCACACCATCACTGTCTTTATCTCTCTCTTCCTCACTTATACTCTCTCTCTCAATCTATACTTCCAGCTCTTGCTCCCCTCCTCTTACCCCTCCCCTGTTTTCTTGATTGCTAAATCAATGCTTAAAGTGCGTGAGCAGTGTGTCTCTGGCACAGCTTCTGAGCATGGCTACCCACCGCCTCCTCTTCCAAGAAATCTGTGTGTGTGTGTGTACGTGTGTGTGTGTGTTTTATCCCTCTCCCTCCACACACAAACACACATCCTTCCATCTGTCCCATCTCAACCTGTGCTGAAGTACAAGCACCAGGCAAGCTAACTAACGAGAGCCTTCCACAACCATCTGTCGCATTCCTTGCTGCAGTCTCCTTCTGTAACTCCTCTCTTCCCTTCATTCCTCTACCTCTAACTCGCCTTCCCCCGCCACCCTCCTTCTGCCCGTCAAGCAGAGTTAAACAGTGTTTCTATAGCCTTAAGTTTAGTTTGGCGGCAGTTGATGTGTCGAAATAGCAGTTTTGGTGTTGGTCAAAAGATGAAAGCCCAATATGTTCTAGCGTTAATTACAACCTCTCATTGGTTCCAACACCGACACACAATCATCACACAGGGTTAAAGAGACCCTTGTTTATCTATAATGATATCTCTGTTAAAGCAAATGTGTGTTTGTTTATGGTCTGAGTGACCGAATAAATGCATATATGCATCAACAAGTGGTTTCCGCAGCTAGCCGTCAATGTGAGACTGTTTGACACATGTGATGACCAATCTTCCTCGCTGGGAGGTAGAGTGGCAAATGGAAATGATTTCTGATCTCAAGCCGTGCTGTTTAAACATGTGACAGAAACCAGGCAAGACTCTCGGATGCAGTTACATGTTCGGTTAACACAGCTGCCATCGCTCCTTTCTAACATACTCTGGTTCCATTTTCTTAAATGTGGTCGGACAAAATAAGCACTTGAAGATGTTGCCTTGTTTATTGGGGAAAAAAACATTTGACATCAATCCTCAAACATTTGCAAGTAATTGTGCTGCAGTGAGCAGTCATTCTAAAGTGTAAACTAAAGAAATAGCAGTAAGGGATTTGGTGCCAATTAGATGGGCAGAAGAGCAGGATTGCTTGGCATGTTGTTATGGCTTTGTTGGTTATATTTTCTGCTCACATCAAAGATTCACAGTTCTACACAAATACATGCTACTGGCAGAAATGGCCGACTAAAATATTAAATGTTTGATGATGCACTGATTCCCATCAACCCTACCTCGGTAATCAGGGTGAACTAAGCACTGCCAGGTCCCCTCTGCTCTAGATCATTCTCAATGCCCGCTGCCCCTCTGACTGGCTGCCAAGTAGGCAAGCATGACCATGCCAACACGCCACGGCACATTTCATAGCATTAACCCAAGCAGAGGTTGCACTGTGTTAGGAGAAGGGTGTTTGAAACTTGTAATACCAAATGCTGAGGTTAGATCTTAAAGCAGCTCCGTCACAGTGCCGTTTTCATCCTTGTTCCCCATGCACTGCTATGATCGAGAATGAGCATAAGCAAACTGGTGGGGCCGTGCCAAGACTTCTTATTACAGCACCCGCTGCCAGAAGCATGCTCTCTCACACACACACACACACACTAGTCAGCACACATGGTAATTTCTGAATACATACGCAGTGGGATTTATTTGTGCTTTTTGCATTCTTGCGTTAAAAAAGCTGCCCATTTGTCCACTCACACAGGCCCACAATAACACAATATCTATTGCAAGTAAGTAAGGAAAAGGAAGTTTAAAGAAAAGAAAAGGGAAGGCTTGACTCAGCCAAGACATTTATTCTCTTTCATTTCTTTATTTTCCTTTTCCATTGCTCCCTCCCTCCTTCCTTCCCTGTGCACATCCTCCTTTCTCCACGCTCTTTTCATCCCTTTGATAGATGGGCTACATTTGTGGAAATGGAGAGGATTTGGAAGTGTGTATGATTACAGGATCCAGAGTGGGGAAGCCAGAGGGAGGGATGAAGAGAGCAAGGACACATAAAAGAAAAGATCAAAAGTGACCTTGTTGACCCTCGGATCTTTGGACGGATGACGGGTGGGAGGGGCAGCGATATAAAAGTGTGGGCACAGTGAGAGGCAGGAAGTTAATCCCCCCCAGGTGTTGTGCCAGCGTTGGCGGGGGGTGCCAGGCCAGCCCACTGGCACAGCAGACATTATATCCCCCCTCATGCCTCAGTGTGGAGCCCCTTAAAGAGGCTGTCTGAATGGTGAAAGATGGGAGGGCTGCAGGTGGCAGCTGAAACACGGGACAAAACCTACACACACAATGGACACTAATCCTAAAATATTGATGCCCATGGTAGTTGCTCATTAAAAGGAGAAGGCGGGGTGTGTGTGTGTGAGTTTGACAGATTACCCGCACACCCCTGCTGCCGGTCAAGAAGGTGGCTGTCAAAGGATATCCGATCCTCGCCTCTCCTCTTTCTCCCCTCGCAACCACCGCTGTTGTTATTGTGTATGCAGATTAGTCATTCACACGGGATCAATCACACTGTTGGCCCAGGTCAACACATACGCACAGACACACACACACGCACAAACGCAGACACACACCATTTTGCCACACCAGTGGAGCATGGATGCCAGGCGGAGAAAGAGAGGGAGATGTATTCATTCACTTTCTATTGTGCACAGATCGAGTGTTAGTCCAGTGAATAGGCAAGGGAGCGCTTGATAATGAGGCCAGTGTTATTACAGAGCCGATCCAGCCCCTAACGACATCAATCCTCTGGGATCAAATAAAGGCTTTTAATTGCTTTGCCTCATATTAAAATCCCCGCCGCCGTAGAGGAGCTGCCCTTGGCGTGCCTGAGCATAAAAGCCAGCCGAAAGATTTTCTGAAAGGCCGTCATATTAGCAAAGGCTCTCCAAATTATATTTGTGTAACAAGCCTATTCATTAACTGCGGTCATCATTTTTAGCAGAATATTTGATGACCGCGTTGAATATTTATGACGGTAAGAAGAGCGTGGGGGATCATATGTTCATTATGTGCTTTGTGTCTATCTGTTTTGCAGGACTGAGTCTGTAGCAGAGAAAATGCTGACCAACTGGTTTACGTTCCTCCTCTACAAGTTTCTGAAGGTAACGCTTTATTGTTTCTTTTCAACTTCACTGAACATTTTAAGCTCCACAAGTAGTCGTTGCTGGCCCGAACCAAGTTGATAAATCACTGTCCCCTCACTGCTGGTTCACAACAGCAGGTGACAGACATCCACTAGTTCTCCATGTATATGTTTGGGGCTGTAAAACATCTTAAATACACAAAGAAGTGTACCACCTCACGGCAGGATTGTAAACTTTAAATTGAAGCCTGTATTTTAGATATATTAGATATTCTGTACATGAATATCACTATTGTTTTCATAGATTTCAAAAAGGTTTTCTGCATTACTAGTCCTGTCAAAACTACTTGTTGCATTCATTAGATAATTTGTTGTCATTTTTCAGCTAGCATGTATACTGATATAGATATGCTGTTGAGGAGGCGGACCTTTGACTCCATAAGGCACCAGTATTCACAAAAACACAAAATTCACCACTCCCCCCACTCTCAAAAATAATGTTATCATCATCCTGTTTTGTTTTCCTCCATCTCTCCACTCATCCTTTTACTGCAGCTGGGAGGACAATAAAAACTGATAAATGGCCAATCGCTCCTTTTTGATAAACAACTCTTTTCAAAGGGTGTCCTTTATGGCATTTTTTTCTGTTAATCCATTAAATCTTCGCCAAACTGGTTTCATTTCAGCAAAGTGTATATATTGACAGGAAGTACAATTTTTATTTATTTAGGGGAACGATAGTTTTTTTAAATAGATATTTTCTCAGACATAATTAAACTTTGCTGTCAGTGAGTCGAGTCTAGAATGACTTCAAAGTTTTCTTCCTCCCTCCGAACTTTTTCTCTGTTCTTCTCTCTCCAAATCGATTCGCAGGAGTGTGCAGGGGAACCTCTCTTCTCCCTCTTCTGTGCCATCAAGCAGCAGATGGAGAAAGGCCCCATTGACTCCATCACAGGAGAGGCACGCTACTCGCTCAGCGAGGACAAGCTCATCAGACAACAGATTGACTACAAGACGCTGGTAAGGGGTTCACCGGCCCAGGGGCTAAAAGGGGACACTTAATATGCTTTCAGGGACAAGAGGAGAGAGAAAGGGTGGTTATGGGTTGCCGGTCATGAGATGAGCAACAGGACATAAAGTTGTCGTTGTCACGCTTGACATGCATGGGGGCATAGGAGTGGCGACCTCACTTTCTGTTGAGACTGGGGCTGTCAATGAAAAGAGCAGGGCTTCGGGATGAGAAGGAATGAAAGAGAATATCCATGCGTCTGCACAAGCAGAGACATGCTGAAGCTCTAACCTTCTGGAACCTCTCATTCATTTCCCAAGTCCGTCTGTTGTCGTCTTCTCCACTCTGATGCTTTTTTAAACAGAATCACCAATACTTCGGTAGCAACCCTTTTCCCCACAATATAGACGTGTAGAAACTCTACTTTAAGATGGAAGAAAACACATTGACCCTCTCATTTATGTGGGTTTGTGCTCATCCTGTAATTTGGATAATTCCACCAACACCTGGAGACAGTACTGATGAATATGCTAATAATATTATAATTAGCTGTTTTACTGCTCATTTATTGAGGTAGCACATTGCTGTCTCTCTTCAAGCTCGGAGAAAGAAACAGTTTCCCTGGTGAATGATCTTTTTTTTTCCTGCAATTCTCTCAAAGCCCCTTTGGCAAGCACACAATTATTTCAGTTCTATTGAATACCAATTCACTGTGCAATCAGCATTATCAACAAAAAACAAACTCTTCTCTACGAAAGATTAACTTTGTATTAAACTTTCCCAGGTTACTGCAGTTACAAATATTGCAAGAATTCTTACCCAGTACATATTTCTGTATATTTCTGCTTCAGGTGGTGAACTGCATCCATCCAGAGAATGAGAAAAGCCCAGAGATCCAGGTGAAGGTGCTGAACTGTGATACCATCAGCCAGGCGAAGGAGAAGATCCTAGATGCCATCTACAAGAACGTCCCACACTCCCACCGCCTAAAAGCCTCCGATATGGACCTGGGTACAAATCTTTGTCTTGTTATATATAAATACTATGAAGAAAGCAGACAAGCAGTTTTGATTACTGTGCTGGATCGAATGACAGAAGTTACCATGACAGTCCTTCCATCTCGTTCTGTCATGACTGACTGCAGAAGAGTTTTGCCCTTCTCTACGTACTTACGTGTTAATAATGAGATATTTATGACTTTCATGATTGTACTCCTGCTCCAGCACATCCCTGTAGTTACCATACAGCTTGTCAAAACATGTCTAACCATGCCGTGTTTCCCTATGTGCCTAGAGAAAAGCAGGCTGAACTATTGATTTTTACAAAGGCTCCCCTCTCCCCTCCCAGCCCCTCTTAAAAAGTACAAGTCTTCCTAGATATAGAGAAGTAGCTTTCTTTTCAACCTCGGGAGGCTTGACATCCTGGCTCAGATGTCTGAGATTGGTCTCTCCCCTCCCCAAACTTCCCATCGATCGACTCTCTTGTCGACTAGTGTCTGAGTCAGATGATTGATCAGCTAATCAATCGAGGCGCTCAGTGATTTCTTCCCTGCAAAATCATTTGTCAAGTGTCCTTTCTTTCTTTCTTTCTTTCTTTTCTTTCTTTCTAGGATAGAATAGGATGTGTAGGAAGGACTTGATTATATGAATACAGGCCTTTGTTGCCATTTATGACCCCTATGGGCATCTACAATATGAAGTTATTTTCCCTGAGTTGTGTAATTGTATTTCTTGGGTATCTCTAACTGGGGTCTAATATATTTGCAAATTGCTTTAAAGGCAGTGATATACCTTTTCTGCAAGACATCTAGTGTTCAGGGGGTTTGGTACACTGTGTGTATGTGTATGTGTGTGTGTGTGTGTGTGTGTGTGTGTGTGTGTGTGTATACACAGTACTTTTGCACAGACATCCATGCTTGGGAGCACAACAATGTTATCCATGATTGTTTGCCTGCCGATATCTAGGGGCTGTCTCTGCACCCGGTACTGTGCTTTTTATGGTTTAATATTGCCGGATGGATTTTCTAGGCCCCTGTTGTGTGTTCGTAATAGCATATTTATAACCGACCCCGGATTTAAGGCAGGCTGAGCGCATACCGTGGGGAATCTGCCTGTGTGATAGCTAAGTGAAGAGATTGGTGTAGCCTTTTGACGCACTCCTGGATAAAATTGTTTTATGGCCCCCTTTGGGCAGGATGTGTTGTTCTATTATTGTTTTATTACGAAAGGGAATTAGAACTTGTCTGATTTAGCTGGCCACATGCTCTCTATGTGTGTGATTGTGAGTATGAGGATGAGTAAATGCAAGCTCACATGTGTATACAGGATGTATCTGGCGTGCTGCACAAATTAGAAGAAAGTTCTCTCCTAATCTCCTAATGAGTCCATAAACAGACATGAACAGGATTGGCCTGTCTTTTCACGCTTGTAGGTCTCCTTTCAATTTGCATGTTGTGCTGTTCTAATTAGCCTTTCTTGGTCTTGTGCTATTTGTGTTGACGACAATGCTTCAGTGATCAGGTCTTCCATTTGATTGATTTATTTTGACACACTTTTTCCACTTGAAGAGAGGGGCTCCACTACACGTATACAGGTCATATCAGTGCCTCTGCGGTCTCTAACACACACACACACACACACACACACACACACACACAGACTGATTGCAATGGCTGATAAGAATAATGAGATTGTGGCAGGCCTGTCCTGAGACAGGTTGGTCAGGAGTGTTGTTATCCCAGATATTGTTTTTGATTCCCCTCTGCTGCAATCCTTCAGAGAAGATGTGGCCTGAGAGCAAAGAAGCTAGGCCCTGTGTGTGTGTGTGTGTGTGTGTGTGTGTGTGTGTGTGTGTGTGTGT
>NW_022280051.1:870190-918923 GCF_004355925.1 Anarrhichthys ocellatus | reverse complement strand
GTGTGTGTGTGTGTGTGTGTGTGTGTGTGTGTGTGTGTGTGTGTGTGCGTGTGTGTGTGCGTGTGTGTGTGTGTGTGCGTCTTTTTTTCCTTATGTGTGTCATGCATCTCTGTGGAGTACAACAGTCACCTTCAGCCTTTCTCTTCGCCTCAGCATCCATACACTCCCCAACGCCCTTATCTCTTTAGCTGTGTGTGAGTCTGGAATGCAAGTCCACACACACACGCATACACACTGTTCTTCTCCCACTGAGCAGCGACCACTGGATTTGGGAATCAGAGTAATCTCAGTTTGCTCTGGTTTCGCACCAAGTTTATTCTTTTATTTATTCCTTTCCTTTCCCTCATTTCTTCATGTGTTTATCGAGCCTCGACTGGAGACGGGCGCTCATTTGCATCTTTATGGGAAGATCTACTGTATGGACAAAAACAACAGGAGAATCTTTATTTCCTGCAGATTTTTTTTCAGACGCTAAGACAATTCTGGTCAATCCTCCAAAGACGGGCCTCATCACGCGCCACAGTGATTGCCGCTTTGTTTTGCCGTTTGTGATCAGAATAGGAGATGACGGTGGTCGACACAAGTGGGAAGCAGAGCAAGGAGCACAGACACAATAACGTATTCAGAAACCCCTTGATGTCTGCAAAAAGTATAGAGGAATCATCTGCTTGTTTGTTTTTGAGATGGTTTTCCTTTTTCACTTATGATAATGTCGCTGGGGTATTGTTTCTTGCAAAGCTTTTGTTTTCTGCTGAGGTTGCATAGATGTGGAGAAGCCTGGTGTCTACGTTCTGTAGATGTAATGTCATGTAAATGCCATCCTGTTTTTTCAATGAAAGACACTTGTCATGTGCACTGAAAGTTGCTTGTTGAAAAGTGTGTAAATGACGTACTCTGCAGTCTGTCTGCAGCCTTCTGGTTCTCCATATACTGTTGCCGTGGATATGAGCCTGGTGTGCTTCTTACCAAAGCTCCCAGCAATAACAATAAGAGCAGCGAGGCTCTGTCTGTCTTGCACGTGGGTTTCTCTTGATGTTTATCTTTTCACCTAAGGTTAGAATTACAAAATAATATATATTTTTTATCCTGGGGTGAATGATTGCTACACATACAGCCAGTATACATGATATGAACAGATCAAATCAGGCACAAGATAAAGATGCAAACAATGCAGATTCGTGCTATCAGAACTTTCCAACCTGTTCTGACTCCCACTTACACAATATAATTTGTTTTACAATGTAACATATTGATTGTCACTGATATCATACCCGTAGGATTTAGAACCAACTGTTTATCTTTTGTAATTGTTGTTGTGGTTAAAAACACAACTGTCACCAAAAGCAGAAAATGCATATCGGCACAAAAAAGCAGATTTTGAGATATCTTATCTTTGCGAAACAAGTAAGAGTGAAAAGTAAATATTTTCAAAGCAGGAGTGTTGTGTGAAGAAAGCTGGAGATATCCTGATCTTTTTCTTCCCCTTGCAATTGCAGAATGGCGTCAGGGTCGAGGACAGCGCTTGATCCTGCAGGATGAAGACGTCACCACTAAGATCGAAGGGGACTGGAAGAGACTGAACATGTTGTACCATTACCAGGTATGCTTGTGACTGTATCTTCTAAAATGTGAAACCTGCATTCAAATGAAAATAACCAGAATATTTCAACTCCTAAAGAACTTGAGTCACTGGAGTTTGAGAAATACAAAGGGTTTGTAAACTTTTAGATCTCACAGAGAAAGGAGTAAAAGAAAGTAAAAGATGTTTATCTGCAGAGATTTAGCGTATTCTGAAGCTTGTGTTGGAAAGATTACATCTGTTATTTGAAGGCATTCACATCTTCCCTTCAGGGGTACAGTTTTTTCATCCCATTCTCACAGCAAACGTACACAAACACAATTTTTCTGACGGCATTAAGAAAACAAATACCAAGCACAAAGGCCTGGTATTCAAACCTGAAAGCCTGCTATTTATTTGAACATTTCCTGCTCACCACCCATCATCCCTCTATCTATAGTATTTCTCGCCGTCTCTGATGCCCTTTTAACTCCCCTCCACCTTTTCCTCTAAAGCTGTGTGACCTGATGATCTGCACTAAGCTCCAAAACTATCTAATGGACAATTCAGTCAAAGAACTTTTCCAGCCATTTAGTTCTGCGAGTCCTCAGCTGACAGGGACACCCCTCACACACACACACACACATACACACACACACACACCACAACCACAACTTATCTGTCAGGTGAAGGAGAATGAGGCAGGGCCAGGTAGGGAAGTGACCAACAACAGTGGCACTTGGAGGTAATCCCTTGTGTGTGTGGAGAGTGCTTGAGATAAGATCTGATGCCGGCCAAGTGTCGTCTTCCTTCTGAAACGGATTAGTGTTGGCATAGATTTCACGTGCAGAATAGACCGTCACAGACATACACAAGGTACTACATGCACGCATATGCACAGTTAATAGCAAAGGTAAGGGATGTACACATATATTAACAGGCAGTAACATGAAGACGTGCACAACATACAAAGGCAAGACAAACGTGCATCTGCAGGTGTTTTGTGCCTCATCAGTAGCAGCTGTCCATTCAGCCAACCAGAATGAGACTGGATGGAAAAACAGGCTTGCTTTGTCAACACGGTGTTATAATAATTGGAGCAGCTAAGCAAGCAGCTACTGTCCATTCCAAGTGCAGTTTGCGCGGTGCCTAAATTAAATGTCAGCATCAGCAAGTGTCAACAGGCTTGGAGTATGAGGCGCGGGTGGAATGGATTAGGGAGCTGATATGAATCCGAGATAAGATAATGAAGACAGAAGTTAATTCTTTTTTTCAGGCCAAGGAATAAGGGCACCTTATCCTTGGCAGACCAAAAAAAAAAAGGAAACACTCCCATCCACTTGAATATTGTCAGGAGGCTACGCAAAGAGGAAGGAATGGAGGGGAGGCCACAAACACATTCAGTTCAGTCAAGGACATCTGTGATTCCATTCATAGCATTTCTGCTCTTGTTTTAACTTTATTTCATTGAAATGTCTCATTTATAAATCACTTTATTGAAGATCCTCTCCTAATCAAATCCATTAATGCACTCAATTGAATGATGCCACTTCTGCCAACCCGGATGTGCTGCTACAGTTGGTCTTGCGATGCCCTCCAGACATGTTGTATACATATGGTTTGTCTTTTTAGAAGCTAATTTGACCAACCAGACACACTCAATAGAATCATGAGCTCCCTTCTTTCAAACTGATCTGGTTTGATCTGCTACTAGCATTACTCACCCACCCACTCTGCCTTCAGTCACAATGTGACAGTTTGCATCACAAACTTTGATTTCTTGTTAAGGGAAACATCACATAGTAGCTACAAGCAAACATTTGGCATTTGCCATATCAGATCGTTCTGAGACATTTCTCTCCCCCTCCTCTATTTCAGGTAACTCTGTTCCGCTTTCTGTCTTCATCCTCTCCTCCAAATGTTATTTCCCCAAATGCCACTCCTCCTTTTCATTGTGTTCCATTGTGCTTTGCTCGTTTTATA
This sequence comes from Anarrhichthys ocellatus, assembly GCF_004355925.1. NCBI lineage: Eukaryota > Metazoa > Chordata > Actinopteri > Perciformes > Anarhichadidae > Anarrhichthys > Anarrhichthys ocellatus. The sequence goes on along the minus strand of NW_022280051.1, from coordinate 915,382 downwards.
TCCGTTCAACATATAAGAGCAGCAGTGATTAGGGAGCATGCTGAAGGAGAGTTGGGGGGGCTCCCCACAAAGGAATAACAAAATCTGCCCTGTGGGCCTCCTGCTTACAATAATATCAACATATTATGCATAAGGAGCAGATTGAGTGACTGGGTGACATAATGATACAATCTTAAAAAGGCCCCAGCTCGCACGCGCACACACACACACACACACACACACACACACACACACACACACACACACACACACACACGTATACGCACAAAAGGCCCCTGGTCCTTGTGCCCTGTCCCTGATCACTTCAATTAACCCCTGCTTACCCTCCAGCACGGGTAGCCAGATTATGCAGAACAGGGGTATACTGTGTGTGGTGGGGGGGGGCGGTACGGCTGGGACAGACTACATCCCAGTCGTGTTAATTGAAACCTGTATGGCTGATTGGGAAGGAGGAGCGCACGATAGACTCATTTCTCATTTACACACACTTATTTACACATAGACCAACACAGAGATACACACTGCTTGATTCTTCACACACACTCTCTCAAACTCACACACACACACACAACCCTAGAGGAAAGGTATTATTGAAAAGAGACTGTGGGATATCCCCTCTCGCACAGCCCTACTCACACATGCTCTACTAAACTCTCCCTCCCCCTGTCAGTCATATGTATGTGTGGGCTGAATAGAGCGCATAAGGGTAATACGATATTCTCTGTTTATCCACATGAAACCACAATAGATGGAGGGGGAATATAAAAAAGTACACCAACACAGTGATCTATGGGTTTTCTGATTGGTTGTGTTAGAAATCTGCACAACTGAAAAAAAACTCTTTTGTTTTGAAGAGTAATTTGCATAATATATGTCTGTCTGTTTTTCAGGTAACTGATAATGCAGTAATGGCCTTGGTTCCCAAGCAAGTTACAGCCTACAATTCAGTGAACAATTCCACTGTGTCTCGGACTTCTGCAAGTAAATATGGTAAGCCGACCTGCTTCTTCAAGTTTCAGTAGTATCTGTGTCAGAATAACATTTTCCCTACAGGATTAAAGACATGCACAATGGTAGAAACTACATGTATGATCCTTATATGCAAAAATACACGTAAATAATAATTTGAGCAATTTAAGTCAAACAAATGACAATATAAATCTGAAATGTGAGTCTATAAAATACATAATTAGAGAAAGTAAGGGTGTGGGGGGATAGACAGGTGAAATATGTGTGATCCTGCAGCAGTGGATGCTCCCACATGTTGGTAGACATCTGGTGACAAGCATCCAAAGGACCCTGCATGACAACACTGATGGACATAGAAAGACGAGACACAATTTGAAGGGATTTCTAAAACATAACAGGAGACCAAATAGACTTTTCATCTCTTGTTCTGGCCTCTTGAGACTCCAAAGTGTGTCCTCTCATCCTTTCGTGTGCCAGTGTTTTTTTTTCTGCCTGTCCGTCTGCTCCACGTCTCCTTGAACCTGAGAAACCATCAAGTTAGTTGCTGATCAAAGGGGCCAGCCTCACTGGCCACAAACACTTCAGACACATCAAATGTGGTGCCACATTATTAGCATGGCCTCATCTCCATACGGCCTCACCTCACTTCTCCGGCTCCAAATTAGACCAGATAGGAGAAGGTGAGCAGCGCAACAGAAAAGGGAAGTAGGAGGCCAGGAATATCTCTTTTTTTTTTAAGGGATTGACTTCAAACGCAGGTGTGATCCACTTAACAACTGGTGTGGTACTTGAGAGTGACTTTCAACTCTCCATGAGTACAATGGCCAGATAGTGAAGAAAGAGACAAGGCTGAATTTAATAGAGCAACTGAAGAGGGGGAGGGAGAGCGGCGCAGGAGAGAAAGTTGTGCAAAAAGGTACAGTGATTAAGACAGACACTGTGTAACATGTTGAGTCCGACAGAGAAAGGAGAAACTTCTGTGTCACTCTCTCGCCTAAAACTAGTTCAGAACGCAGCAGCTATAGGCTTCTCACAAACGACATCACGTCACCCCAGTCCTGGCTCCGTGTTCGCTTTAGAATACGAAAGAGAACAAGACTCTGCATCACCCTCAGCTTCGTAACTTCTAGAATAAATCATTAACACAAAATGAATGCACTAACCACTCTATACCTTTCTATACAAAACCAGCACACATCTTCTTTCACCCGCACAACCCCAAAAACAGCACAGTTAGAGTCACACATGTCCAGTGTCCCAGAAAAAATAGAAGTAATACAAGTCCTGCAAAGAATACCTGACACAGGTCTTATAACAAAGCTAGAGTTAAATATTGCATTTCCAGTTGATCAAACTGTTATTACATTTGAGCACACACACACACACACACACACATTCTCTGTCTCCGACAGTCTCTTTTATTCTGCTCTGTCTCCCCCCGTACACTCCTCCCGCTTTCCTCTCCGGTCAGATTGATTTCTGTCACGGTTTTTTTTTGCTTCTCTCTCTAAACCGCACCCACTGATCAATTTATTTCACACTGTGTCAACATTCATTGAGCCATGTGTTTGGAAATGTCATCGCCACCCCGGCCAATGGGTGGGCCATACATATTTCATCTCGTCTGACACATGTTCGATTTTGTGTCATCCGTCGATGCCATGTCTTATACCGTGAAGCTATGAAAAATTAAGCATGCACACTGTCTAAAAGTTTCATATCCAATCTCCCAGACCTTTAAATTGAATGCCACGAGCCAAAAAATGGTACTCTGTTGCTGACATGTAGTTATGCCTTTCCATGCCTCTTTGGTGAAGCAACAGATTTCTTTAGATCTGTTGTTTTTTACTTTTCTGTTTTGTGCTGCCAAAGCCTGATTGTATTTTTTAGCTTTCTTTACTTCTTGTTTATCTCACACTCTGCCCTTATTAAGCTTTAAATGTGTCTTGTGTCTACTCTGTGATGATGTGTTCAGCATATAGTTTACAGATCTTTATTGGTGTACATAAATACATAAAAAAAGAAAACCACTGATTAGACATTGTGTTTTTCTGATCAGTTACATCAGTACTACATTAACTAATGCATGCTGTTGTTCACAGAGAACATGATCAAGTACACTGGAAGCCCCGACAGCCTGCGTTCCCGTACTCCTATGATCACTCCTGACTTGGAGAGTGGGGTCAAGGTTTGGCACCTGGTGAAGAACCATGAGCACGGAGACCAGAAGGAGGGCGACCGCGGCAGCAAGATGGTCTCTGAGATCTACCTGACTCGACTTTTGGCTACCAAGGTGAGCTATTTGTGTTTTAGAAAATGTCTCATGATGTTGTAATGCTCGTGCTACAGTCACTCCTTATTTGGATCTGTTACATTAAACAGGCCATATGATTTAAAAGAAAAAAACTCTCCATCCCAACAGTTGCATTTTGAAGTACTGTATGTGGGAATTATTGGTATTTTCTTGAAGAAGTTCAGCAGGTGAAAGGCTAAAAGGTGACTATAACCTTCACCCTGTGTTACCATGACTCAGAAACCCCTTATTTATTGAAATATTCATATTTACTTTGGATGAGTCATCTCAGTGGGTGAGATTATTCAAATGTATTCCTCTCTCCCCTCAAGTGAGAAAGAGAAAATAGATATTTTTGTTTGTTTTCTTTTTTTCATCGCTGTTGTGTTGACGCGGCAGCATATCAAAAAAGGGTGAAGAAGACGAGATCCATGAAGCTAGCGAAGGAGTTTCTGTAACACAAAAAAATGATCAGGCAAAAATAGAAATAGCTATAAAATGAGTCTCTTTGAATGTGCCGTCCAACAAAGGCCTCCAGAAAAAAAAGCAGTTAATTTGGTTCGGAGGGAAATGTGACTTTGATCTAACAGCTGAATGCAAATTGCCAAGCCACTCCTAAATCACCTTATCCCTCTTTTTTCCATCAAGACGTCCTTTTTGTTAGGCACAGACAGAGGCGTAGAGAGACGGTAAAACACAAAGAAAGGCTGCAAACTGAAAATGTTCACATTGTAATGTATAAATTCAAGAACATTTCAGTTTGTTTTTGATCCTCTGCCTGCCTTTGTTTAGCAGTTCACAGAGAGAACATCAAGTCAGTTCAGTGTATTCTAAATTCACAGGAGTCTGAAATGCAGTGTCTCACACACATAGTAAACAAGCATAAAAGAAATCTTAAATTAGTATAGCCTGTTTAGCAGACCACATAAAGCTCATTTGTCATATAGGTATATAGGTTCATAAACAACTTTAATCAGAGAGACATGTTTGGCAAGTCTAAGTTATCTTTGAATTAGTACCTTCAGAGAATATGCAAACAAGTTCAAATTGTTTTGTTTGTTTCCCTATTCCCTCTCAAAACAGAATCTTTATGGAAACCTTGAACTTCAATTATAAGGGGAAGAATTTATTACATATATATTTTTTTAAAGGTACATAGTCTTCATTTAAGAAAAATACTCCATCCGCAGCACCACGTGGATCCAGTTAAATGTTACTGAACATGGGAAGAACTGTAGTGAACCACAGACATCCCAGGCAATGTGACGAACAGCTAAACAGTTCCTCTGTCTAGACTATGACTGTGGAGATGTGTGGGCAGATAAGCAAAGTCAGGTAATCAATTAAAGCAGATGACTGAGACCGTGATAACAACAGGGCAAGAGGGGTATGGTAGTGTCTGCGAAACAGGACATGATGAGCAAATTATAAAATGAATAAACAAATTGGAGACTGCAAATGTGGAGGCAGGGGCAGCTGTCACCATGACACATACCGTATAGTCCTCCACACACATGTGGACGTGGCCTCTCGGCCTCCGTGAGCCGCTCTATTTCCCTGCCATTATCCCATTCCAGAATGCAGGAAGGTGGTTTCTGACTGCAGACAGCACATCAACTTTCCAGATGGATTGTTTTTGTGAAATAACCAGTTTATCTTGGCCGGCCATCTCTCTTGGTGAGAAATGATTGGGCAGGCAGGCAGCGTAATTGACTGCATTTGGCTTTCACCTTGCCAATAAATACCTCTCCCAGGCAACGCCGCTGACGTCTCTCATATTAGCTCCATCAGTGTCACTCTGACTGAGTGTGGGTACAGGGCGTGTTCATGTGTGTGGAGGGGGCACTGGGAAGGATTGCATGGTTTTCCTCACTTATACACTCAAGTGTGTGTGTGTGTGAGTGTGTGTCCATCTCTCCCTCATTTGTCCCCTTCTTCATCTCTCTATTTCCGTTTCAGCACTATCCTCAACATTCTGATTGTTAGCTTTCCTCCCGTTTTAATGTGGAGGCAGATGGCATCAAAACATCCCGATGACACATTGTGTTTAGAGTGCGGTCTAATGACAGGGTAGATGGTTGTGGGGGGGGGGTGGAGAGTGTGTTGGCAGCTTCAGCTCCACCGAGGAACAAGAGAACCCTGTGATGATGACGACGGTGTTGATGCATCGAAGTCCCCGAGGCACGCATACAGGTTTTGGTAGCTACACGCACATAATGCATGCACAGAAAACGTTAGGTTTCCCCTCGCCGACTAATACAGTCTGTCACTTGGAAGGAATGCGGGCATGATATAGAGATGTGTAATTCCATCTTCATAGAAAAACGATAAGCTGTCGGGAATGTGGGCCACATTAGAATTATAGCAGTGATTGTCGGACTAACAGGATTCTCTCTTCCCACTCTCCTCTACCTCTCTTGACTCCCTGATTCGGTCACCCATTCCAACCCAAATTGGATTTTTATTTGCCAGTGCCTGTACACACCTCATCTGCCACACTCAATGGCTTCTTTTTCTGATAGGAAACCTCTGTCGTTTCATTTCCACCTCTCGCTCTCGCCTTTTCCCGTGCATCCCATCAGCTCATTCTTTACAAGAGGATTAGATTCTCTCACTCTGTCTCTCCTCTCTCTTCTCCTCCTCCTCCTTAAAGTCGCCAACATTAAATCAAATTAGGGTCAATGGTGCAGTGTGGGAGCTAATCCGGCAGCACAAAGAGGCTTAGAAGATGTGCCTCCTGTTCCCAGATATTATTAAAATTCAGCTGTGAAATAACAATTTCCCCCATCAAAGCTGCAAGCAGATTTAGGGGCCAGGTCTGTTAGATAGTAGTCAGACACATAAACATCTGAGCTTGAGGACAAAGTGACATGCACGGCACAACAACTCTCACAGGAAAGAATATACGTTCAAACCAATCTGTCGACTTCAGGAATTGGTATGTTGCTAAATGTATTAGACGGTCTCATTCACCCATCCAATTTAAAATACATAATCATAACATACATTTTCATATTCCATATAAGATACCATTATTATCTCTGCCAGGAGAATCATGCAATTGCTTCTGTGTGCATGGTGGCAATCGAGAGTGAATCTGTGAGTGAATGAATGTGCACATTGGTGTCTGTCCATGGCTGATCTTGCGTTCTGATGCAGCAAACTGCATACTTTTTTTGCCACAGTTATGGCTGCATCCTCTTGTGGTTGCGTTGACTCACATTTTCTGAAAAAAAACTTCCATTGCCTGTTTTATACTTCTAATGACTTCCGACTGACTCCTCACTCACTACGCCCGTAACGCGGATCTCAGACACGGCCGTTTTAGACTTCTGCATCGATTAAAATGAGAGCGTGTCTGTTGTGTGACATGTGCAAGGGAAAACTACATCTGATAGACTTGTGGTGTAGACAGGGTGTTAGCCAATTGTGGGTTGTGTTCATTCAGTCAGATATTACAGCAGTGGTTTGTGGCAGTCAGAGATGACTGCACTCTATGGAGCGCACCTTTTTTAACTCCTGTGGAGCAGTGGAAACTAAAATGACAATAGAAATACCTTTCTAGAAGTTTCTAACACCTTTGAAAACTGCAATGGGTATTGGCTGTAACTAGCGATATAATTGAATGAAAAGAAACCTGGGTTAGGGTTTCATATAATCTGTTTTCCATCTCTCTTTTGCAGGGTACATTACAGAAGTTTGTGGACGACCTGTTTGAGACCATCTTCAGCACGGCCCATCGAGGCAGCGCCCTGCCACTGGCCATCAAATACATGTTTGACTTCTTGGATGAGCAGGCCGACAAACACAGCATCCATGACCCGCATGTCCGACACACATGGAAGAGCAACTGGTGAGTTGAGCAGTTCAAGCACCTGAATCTGCACATACCTTTAAACACAGAAACGTGCACACACATGTAGACGTAGTGGGCTCAGTTCAAGAACACTTGAGAAACTGGTGATGCAGTTCCTTGGATCTTTGACAGACACATTATTGATATATAGTCTTAATACACAAGTGGGGTGCCTTTGGCTCCATTCATGGCCTTTTCTTTCTGCACTGTTAGTTAATGCACTGTAGACACAATCAGTACATTTTGGCATATTTCACATAGCATTGCCCTGGTTTTGCCCTGTGTCAGTGCCAAGCTTCACCACACGCCTCTTCCCTTCCTAATATCCATTAACCACAGGGGCTTGTAATCTTCATTAAAGCCATCCACAAGGGGCTAATCCAATTGGCTGCCAAGACTCTCTATCTATTATTATAGGTAACTGGGCCAAAAATCGCCTGTCACTGTGAAAAGCCCCATAGTGACAAATGTACGCTCCCAGGTGAAGGAAGTACACCCCTAAATTAATATCTGCTGATTAATTTAGACCATACTGACCTCTGTGAGCCCACCTTAAGAGGTTGGTAGGGGTTAAATAACTAACAGTGCAACAGAATGCAGTGAGGAGAGAAATGAAATGGCGAAGAAAGGGAAGTGAACTCAGTGGGAGTTAAATGCGCACTAATATCTCATTAGCTTCCTGGCCTTTGCCAAAATCCCAGCATGCATCACTCAGCCCAAGGCTCAGGGGAACCATGGAGATGGGAGGATAGAATTGATGTGCATTAAGGGACAAAGGCTAAAGAAGGGGGAAAAATATTATTTACTTTATGCTATGGTCTTAATTTTCTTTTTCTGCGTCTGTTATTGGGCCATTTGGAGTTTGTGTTAAGTGTTTTCGGAGGGTGCAGCAGGTCGCTTTTACATTGGACTCTTAATGGAAAGGGCTCTCACTAGAAGGCTGTGAATGAATAGCAGTTTATCATCACACACCATCACAAAAAGTCACTTAGATTGCACACAACAGTTTGTGCTGATGCCACCATAGATATCTTCTCTGTGTGAGGTGTGCATATGCCTGTGTCTTTTCACGTCTTACTGTGTGTGCTTACCCGTAACCTTTAATCATCTCAAAAGGGAGTGCAATGTCCGCAACAACAAAAGCCTTCTTTTTTCTAATGGTAGAGAATAATAATGCCAGTATCCCTCCCATACTGGGCCCCCTGTCCCATTAAAACCTACCAGGCCCATTGTCATCACACACGCTATTAACTTCAACCCATCACTGCAGCCAGACCTATTCACCCGACTACTACCCCCATCAGAGCTCCACTGTACATCCTCTGATGCAGTCCTAATGCCAGATCATCTCTCAGCCTGTGGTGCCTCAAGGCCTAGATTGTTACAAGTTAGCTTCTTGTACCATCATATTATGTTTGTAAATGACCCACTAACCAACCATTAGTTTTTCAAAACTATCGTCAAAAGCTTTACTTTGCATAGCTGAGAATGGAACTAGACTGGGAACCTCATCAAGGTTTTAAAGTAAACTGTTATGCATATGTCAATTTTAATTGTGCAAGTAAAATTCAGTTAAAGTGCTATTTCTGCATTGTGTGACAGAGCTGTAATTTGTGTGTGTGTGTACAGTAAGTGTGTGGCTGCATGAGTCACTGGCTCCAAGAGCATCTCCAGATGGTATCTTTTGGATTAGTGGCAGCGTCTCCTCTCAGCCTCACTCTTCTGTATTTGGTGTTTGTGTCTCTGTCTGCAGTGTTTGTCATGTTGAGATGCAACAGACAGAATTTTAATTATTGTGCAAACCTGGCACACACCCTCATCTTCTCTGCATGCAGATAACTACCTATCCGCTGTCATACCACCATCCCAGCCCACTCTGACTGTTAATGGCATCCCTAGGACTTTTAGGGTTGAGTTAATTATCTGGAATCTGTAAAATGATATGGTGTGTAATTTACAGAAAGTTTCCAATCAGTTTAAGCTCTTTTTCTCCGGACACACAGCTTGCTCAGTGAGTGATCGGAACTTGCCATTCACATGAAATGTTTTGCCTTTTTGCCTACTCCAGTTGGAACAATGCCCAGTCGGGTCACCTTTGTAAAGCTGTTCATTCAAACCTTAGATCGCTGCATGAAAAAAGGTCAGGCTTGGTCAGTTCCCTGCCTGTGCTGTAATGCCAACATCTGTGACCCAAGCAACTTCATTAGGCTTGTCTACAGGAATGGGACAATATCCCACAACTGTGGATTCAGTGGCTCTGTGTGCAAACTGCAAGAGACATGCTACTGAAGGGAGACTTGTTGGTGTGGATGTACTTATGTGTTCCTTTCGTTGTTGTCATTTGTATAGTGCCTTTCAAAATGTTAAGAACTGACCTGATAAACAGTACATATGGTTTACAGTAGTGTGATTGTTTTTGCTGCCTGACGATTGAAAAGTTTTCTCAATACTGGTTGGTAAACTTTCCTTCTTGAAGAGATGAGGATTAACAGAGTTGATTTTAAATGGGCTTACACTCCGCATTAGTAATAAAATGAGTAGTTACCTCTTTGGAAAGGATAATGTACTCTGATTCATGAAAGAGATTTTCCGATACCAAACACCATTTAGTAAATAACGTTACTGTACAAACTGTTGCTATTATCAAATGCTTCTTGTTGGAGTAGTGGACAAACACTTATCTTAAGTCAGTTTGAATTCATAGCATTGTGTAGTCTTAAATTGATGGGCAGGGAAATAGTCCTTTATTAAATGGACTCCACCAGCATAACTCCTCTCGGATGAAAGATGCCCTTGATCTTGGCAGCTGATATTTAACCTAATCCCTGACCAAATGGACTGATTATATCCATCCATCAGCTTCTTAAAACTACTCGGCACAAGTTAACCGCTGACAAATTATGTGCTTTGACTATTTCCAACACCATAGGCACTGTGTAGATGTTATTATGGAGTCATGTGGGGAAGCTCATCATCGTAGTCTCCACTGCCCCATTTAAATAGAACATAGCTCAAAGCTCAGGGCAGCTGAGGCAGATTGACAACTATCAAGGCAGCACAGCAGTGGTGTTAATATCCCTTTGATCCCTGCACCTAATCCCACTAGATTCTTTGCTCAGATTAATTTTAAAATCTTAATGCGGAGTTTTCCTTTCTCTGAGTCCAAATCCTCTTTTGTTAGATTGCACATCTGAATGGCTTTGTGGGTGGTTGTGCAATGACAGATGCATTGTGGGATGATAGGGGAGCCCCGGTTGGATTTAAATGATTGCATTTCAGTTTGTATTGTTTTCTTTCCCCCTCATCCTTTGATATTGTGCCCCACAGAGACACGCCTATGCAGGTTAGACTGCAGTGTCCTTCCTGTTTGATTTTTGCCACGTTAGCTAAAAATGCGTAGCCAAGAGAATAGTAAAGAAATAGAGATCCAACTAGCTCAGCTCTTTCCTAATGCCACCTGAGCCCATTCACTGCAACACACAGATAAAGCTGGCCCTATATCTTTTCATTTTGGCAAAAACAAGCCCAGCAAATAAACAGACTTGTATATTTTTATTATTCTGGACAGGCACAAAATAGGACCCACTTGCACAAACAAGGCAATATGAACCGTGTCACTGTGCGGCCCCCAGCGACGACCCCTGGACACTGCTGGAAAAAAACAAGAGCCAGCCACCACCTGGTTTTAAAGATAAAGGCTTTATTGAACTGAACACACATCAAATAGAGCACATCAGCAACAACAGGGCTTGTATACTAGCTTTGCAAAGGGAATGATTCCTCGTTCCCCTTCTGGTGCATAATATGTTCATGTATATTGCCTGACTGGCTGTAGGAAATATGAAAATGGCATCAGAGCAGTTCAAATGGACACAGACTGTTTCACAAAAGGCTATTTGGGTGTTCTGTCACTGAGATGTAACTGAACAATATATGCAAAATAAATTTTAGCTGCAGCACACGTACATACATTATTGAAAAATGATGAAAAATAAAAGTATTAAACTTGTGTTATCGCAACTAAATTCCTTTGTTCTCTTTGTCCTTTTTCCTGCAGCCTACCTCTGCGTTTCTGGGTGAATGTGATCAAGAACCCCCAGTTTGTGTTTGACATACACAAGAGCAGCATCACAGATGCCTGTCTGTCTGTGGTGGCCCAGACCTTCATGGACTCCTGCTCCACCTCAGAACACCGCCTTGGGAAGGACTCACCCTCCAACAAGCTGCTTTATGCCAAGGACATTCCCAGCTACAAGAGCTGGGTGGAGAGGTGAGCTGTTGATAAATGTGCACAACAAACACTGGATGGATGAGGAGAGGAAGTGTGTGTGCGTGTGTGTGGGGTGGGCTTTTATTTGAGTGAAAACATCAGAAAGCCTACATTAGCCATGTTTCATTCCAACACACACACACACACACACACACACACACACACACACACACACACAATGCGACTGTAGCTCTGTGATCTATGGGCCATGAAACACAATCCAAATTACAACACAGTGAGAATGGATGGGAACGCCCAGGGCATGAGATCTACAGTATAGAGAAGTGCAAAAGTGTGTTTGTGTGGAAAGAGAGAGTAAGAGAGAAATCATTTTTAAGAATAGCAGGCAGTAGAAGCTGGTAATTTGTTAAAATGAGATTTTTATTTAATGTATTTGTTAGCAGAGGAGTCAAAGAGGTCCTGAATAAAAGATGGGGTAGTCTGAAGCGGTTTAGACGAGAATATATGTGCGCTGCTTGAATGTGTGGAAGAAAATGGGGAGCTTCAGGCTCAGAACCACACTCATTAGTCCCATATGTGTCTGCAGTGTCCCATAAACACAAATAGGTGTGAGGGTCATCTGCTGATTCATGCATGGATGTGTTTGAATACTGTAAGCTGAGAAATGATCAGTGTGAACAGAGAATGCAGCAACTGCCACTGTAGGGGGCAGCACAAGCCGGAATTTTAGCCTGTACTCATGTATATAAATCATGCCTTCATTGCAAGTTTGGTGGAGCAATGCTGTCAGCAACACTGCGTTATTTAGTTGGAAAAGCCTCTGTAAAATAGTAGTGACTGAGTAAGGGTGCATCTAGAGCTGCTCCACTCTGCTGTCCAACAGTGATATTAAGTAAGATGTAAATGGCAGAATGCTGTAGCTATGAAAGAATACTTTTTAGTGCAGCATAATTGTAAAGATGGGACATCCTTACCTGGAGAGCATGCTGATGACAACCTGTGCCCCAGGAAGGAAATGTCTGCTGCTCATTCAGCACTTCTCTATCGGGACATGTAGACATTGAATTGTTCCTGTTCTGCAGTCAATCTACAAAATGCTCAACGACTAAATGATGCATATTTCGGGTTTGGAGGCAGTGCAATTGGGCAGTGCCATGATACCCCACAAAGCGTTTTACCTGCTACAGTATGTTATTAATATGCCTTAAAATATTGTCTTAATATATGCGATAAGAATGTCTCAAAAAAGTCACAGTATTTAATACAAATAATTGCCATAAATATGTGCTAATATAGCATGTCATAAAATAGTATAGTACAGTACCCCATGGAAATGCCTAAATAAAGTCATATGAAAGTGTGATAGTCTAGTATGCCATTAAATGCAACTGCATAGTATCCAATACAAATGTCACAGTAGTATGTCATAAAATATGAAAAAATGCCTGCGAAGTGAAGCTGGCAAGTGAAATATTGATACTTCATTTGAAGTGGGTGAGTTAATGGTCTCCAGACAATGATAGCATGGCCCTTATTGCAACTATGCAATAAAGACCTGACCACAGAATACTTCTGTTTTGATTCAAATTGAATATGTCCTGTCAGTCGCATAAGAGACAAACAACAAGCTTGTAGAAGGCATGCTGGGAAAAAAAAAAAAAGGTTGATTATCTTTAGCATTTTGATAAACACATCAAGTCTCGGCCTAATATTGGAACGGTCTTGAAAATAACCTCACACTACGCTTTCAAAGCATAGGATTTTAGTTTTGTTCTCTGCACAACAATCCCCTGCGAGGAGCTCCCTACAACTGCCCTCCAGCACTGGACAGGTGTTGATGTGTGGGACCTCTGTGCAAAGGCTATGAGTAATATCCACCTGCCCTTTTCCTTTGCTCAGTTTGCTCTGAAGACTTGCTCCCTGGCAAATCCATCTCTCCCTCACACATGCCCAGAATTATCCAGCCAAACACCAGGCCTGTCCTCGAGCAGCTACAGAACTGTAATATGTAAATAACCAGCTTTAATCAACATAGTTGATAGGGGCAACACAGCTGCTGTCGACACTGACTGATTACCCTTACCTCAATGCAGTGTGTGTGTGTATGTGTTCAAGGTTGAAATCTGAGGCCTGTTAGTGTCAACTATGACTTCATTTCAGTCATGTTCCTATGCTCCAAGGGAAACAGCAGCACTATCTGTATGTTACAGTATTTCCCAAATATAGTCCTAACAAGTGTTTGCTTTGTGTTATTCCTCCCTGTCTCTTTTAATAGGTACTATTCAGACATTAGTAAGATGCAAGCGATCAGCGACCAGGACATGAATGCCTACTTGGCAGAACAGTCAAGGATGCACATGAATGAGTTCAACTCCATGAGCTCTCTCAGTGAGATTTACTCTTATGTGGGGAAATACACTGAGGAGGTATGTAATACTGAGACGTGCACTTACTACACTTCAAGTCAACACTGTGTCATCATTATCTAAGATGTAGCCCATTGCATACATACTGATGTTATTGATCTTTAGTAAGCAGAGTTAAAGGAATATTCCACTGAAAAAGAGTGTTGAGGAACGGCAGCTGTTGTCATCTTAGACTTGCATCACTTATTATGGATTCCAAAATAATTGCCTTACCACCAACTTGTTGTTGCTCCATTTCCTGTAATGATTCAGCCCTACAAGTAGATGAGGAAAAATAGATGTTTTAATACTTTTTTGGTAACTGCCGTGTATCCAAGCTGACAACCTCCACAAGGAGGAAGCTACAATGTTTCCGTGGAGGATTCCTTTAACTGTTTTTAAAGTTTGCCGTTTTGTCAGTACGCACAGCAGTGATCCATGTCATCAAGATATTCCATTTACTAGAGTACATATTTTCTACAGCAGTATTTCCATAATGAAATATAAAACACATTGGAAAATCTTGAATAGTTATGACTTTTGGTGTCTAATGTCTGTGTTTACCTCACTGTCCTGCTGGTAGATTGTTTGTTCACTGGAGCAGGACGATGCAGCCCGGAAACAAAGGCTGGCCTTCAAGCTGGAGCAGGTGGTGGCCTTCATGAGTCTGGAGAGCTGAGGACCGCACTTCCCAGGGCGCACTGGGAAAAGACCCCATCAGAAACCGAGCCGTGCCTGAGCGAAGACCTGTCCCCATCTTTTTCATCATGTGACTTCCTCCCTCCGCCTTTCAAAGATGATGACTTCTTCCTTGACCTTTTTCTGCTTCCTCCTCCCCAAGAAATATTTTGTTTTCCTCATCCACTCTGCTGCATAGACTAGTTTACCTGAAGATATCTCAAGGGTGGTTTCGGGACTGAGGTCGGCATTTCCCACAGTGCAATGCGGGGGATCCCTCAGCGTCACCACAGAGAAAGCTTCAAGGGGTGATTGCTTGAAAGCTGGCCATATTGGCATACTTCAGTCCCCCTGCTGGAAGAAAAGAGGGGGAAAAACATTTTTATGTTGCCTTTAAGAATTTACACTGATAGGTAATTCTTTAAAAACCACAATGTTGGGTGTCCATTTTGTTGAGAACTTTTTTCAGAAGTAGGATAGTGAAAATAAAAACATCTCTAGAGTCCAGTTTATTGTAGTTCTATATTCAATGTACGGAATCAAGAGGAAACATCAAAAACGATGCCTGCAAGCCAAATGAACACCTCTGAAGAAAATTAATGCAAGGACGGGTTTGCCAAGTTTACACTGTACCTACAAGCGAAGCATACATATCTGCGAAATTTGGGGCGAGTCCAGGCAAAACCAGAATGTTCTTGTGCGCTCTCTCTCATTGTAGCTGGAGTTGTAATTAAGAAAATGACTGATGGGGGTAAAGGAAGAATTAGTGCTTCTCTGAACTTTTCCATTATTGAAACGTGACTGACACTAAAACTTTAAATACCAGAACATCCCCAAACTATATCCCCTTACAACATACGCACATTTTCCCTGCCCAGCATACATTTACTTCAAAGAAAATGCTCATGATTTCTGCTTTCATCTGGCTAATGCAAAATTAACCTATTAAACACAACCCTGGAGGTCCTGAGCCAAGATGGATCCTCTGTAAGAAGCACACAACCAACTCTGGACAACAGTGTTTTTGACTGCTAATCCAAACACCAGGAGCAGTCTTTCTCTGGCTCTAGCCACTTCCAATCTTGTGTCGCCACTGCGACAGTCTATAAAAGCACACATACACGCACAGATACACACACACACACACACACACAAAATCAGCAGCTGCACAAGATCCTGACTGCCCAGATATCTACGCCAACCCTGGAGGAGGTAACGGGAAAAGCTGACTGAAATGTACTGGGTAAGAAACTGCGTGAACATTTTAAATCAGAAGAATGATTCAATACAGATAGCCTGAGACGGCTCCCTAACGGGGCTCTGTTGTGAGAGTAGCACTTCTTTCCCAGGATGTTCTCATTTAAAGACTTTTGTGTGGAGAAATCAAACAAGATGGACTTAGTCGGTCAGCCAAAAAACCAAAGGAGCTTGAAATTTTCAAAATGGTCAAAAATGTATTTGTAAAGTGCCACTGAGGAACTGACGAAAAAGGACTAAGAAAAATACAACCACTTCTAGGACAAAAAAATATTGTGACTGAAACTTTACGTAACTTGTGATTTTTCTGACCTCAGTGTGTCGAGGTGAGAGGCTCTGTGGGCGAGGTGATCCGATCCTCCTTCCTCTTTCCATCGTCCCGGGTCTCTCCAGTTCTCGGCACACCGTTCACCCTCGTGTCCGGCTCCTGACTTACCAGTTTTCTTTTCTGTTTTGCACAAGCATTGGAGATGGTAGCTAGTTGCATACAGCAAAAACCTTAACTGTTGAGGCGCTCTTGTCTGTATTAGTGTAGTTGTCCTCAGTGGCGGCAGGGGGGGGCCTTCTCCAAGCCTCGAAAAAAAGAAGAAAAAAAAAAAATCGAATAAAGCAGAGCAGGAACAGAACAGGAAGTGAGCATCACGGCAGGATAAACAGAAAATGTTAGACATTAAAAGTAGATATGACTTGTTGGAGAGAGTAATTGAAAGAGAGATGATGGAGGCGCCCTCCGTACCTTTTGACCTCTGCCCTTTCTTTTGCCTTGACAACCGTGCCCCATGTGGTGATGTGAATGTGTGAAGACCGCCCTAGGTCCACCTTGGGTCCTTTATTGGCTTTTTAAGCGCATGTAAAACGTAAACAATTTAAGAAACTTATTTAAAAAAAAAGTGAAAAATAAGAAAATTAAGCCTTGCAATGATGATGTGGATGTGTTCTTTTATCTTTCTTTTGCTTGGAAGAATCAAGATGGAAAAAGTGGATTGTTCATGTAATAAAAACTATAACTTTCGTTTAAGGTGGAACCTTTATCCATTTCAACCCCTGATGCAGAACCTCATGCCCATAGTTTTTGTGAAGTTTTAGACGCTGAATAAAACAGATGATATATACCCTTGCATGTTGACCTATTTGGATGGTATTAAATAGAACTGTCTTGCTCAAAGATATTTATAAACTTCTACTACTACTTGGGACTTTAAAATAATTTACAATCAACTGTTAATTTTAAGATTATAGATCTCACGTAAAGATAACATGAACTCTGTTTTTAATTTCTTGTCCCTTTTACTGTGGCCTCCATTATAGGCCTCCAGTGTCTTTTAGTTGTGATTCACATAAGATGCAAGTCGAATCTTGCTTTGTCTTTGCTATTACATTAATGTTTTAGTACTTGTCTATTGCATTACTTGGTAATTTCATCATGATAATTACTTACAATTTTGTTCTCCATCAGTTAAGCCCAGAACAGAAAACATGTTTAATTATGAAGCTGTTTTCAAATAACTAATGATGAGCACTTATAAAAGCAAACAGATATGGTTCGACAAAGGTTTTCATGAATAGCAACAAAAACGTTCATCAGTTTGCCACCGTATGTCACAAAATAAAAATGTAGAAAGAAAAGAACACCCTGAAGAAAGAATGTATACATGTGCTTTATCATACAGATAAACAGAATTTTATAACAAGAAAGGCTTATTAGGCTTAATAGTAGACTTATCTTTAAGACTGAGTTTGGCAAGTAAATGTTTCTTTCTTAGCCCTTGTGTCAAATGTATGTAAGATATCTAAGTCATTTTCCATTAATTACTATCTGCAGCTATACAGAATGTCTGTTTCATCTTGGAGGGGTACATTCACAAGATGTTTGCTGGACATGTTATTTAGTAAACTTATTCCACTCAGTTATTGGAAAAAGATTGATTTAGGGACTTGACATAATTAATTCATGCAAAGCTTGCATTGATATTGTTAGAAACATATAACTGAACCCCTTTCATTCATGTAGCCAATGATAACTCTGTCTAGATACCCAAAGTTTCCCCTCACAGCTGTGTGTTGAAAAAACAATAAGGTGCGAGTCCTGGACTGTCATTGTGAATCTACCCCCCAGTGTAACATCCTGTATTTCATTTCTCCCTGCCCTTTCCCTTCCCCTGTAACAAAGGTTGTCTGCTTTTAGCCACCTTGTGTTGCCAACACCACAGATAAAGTTTCCACCTTCAAACGTTTTGTAGGAACTGAAAATGTCCTCCTTGCTCAGTGTTATAGCAGGTGTTACAGAAACATGCTAGAAAAGACTTTTACTAGACCATATTTGAAAGATAAAGAGTATCTTATCAAGAGACAAAACTGAAACCTGGGGGATATAAGGCGAGCTTCTCTAACTTTGTTATAATTGTATACCTGTGTATGTAAATATAATGCATTCCTATTTTGCAGTCAAGAACAAAATACTATTTGTAATATAGAATAAACTTTATTATGAAACCAAGCATTTCATTATTGTTTTTTATTTTTGATTGTACTAACCCTCTTACAAGACTGCAGGCTGCAAATTGAGCAAAGTGTAAATAAAAAAATGTATGGTATATCATGAAAATTTCACAATGAAGTATGTCATAAAACAAATCATGGCAAAGTATCTGTGTCTTGAAAAGTCGTACAAAGAAGGTTATAGAATGCAATAGAAGAAGTGATAGTGTATGTCATTAAAAAGCATTAATTATGTATGTCAGAAGCTCCTAGTATAGGGGGACATGGCAGAGACACTACAGTACACTGAAGAAGTTATAGCATGCCGTGGAGAAGTCATGATACAGTAGGTTGAGAAAAAACCATAGTATAGCATGTCGATAAAAGTCAGTTTAACATGTTGAAAAAAGTCAAAAACGGTCATAGTATAGCATGTCCAAAAAAGTCATAGAATAGCATGTCCAAAAAAATAAAAACAGTCATAGTACAGTTTGATGAAAAAAGTCATAAATCAGACATTGTAAAAAGTTTTTGCAAATGGGAAGTAAATCGCTAAATAATTTGTAATTAAGCATCCAACAGTCGTACCTTTAGTCTACCTTTCTAAAAGCATGGAGGGAAGCCTGGCCCACAACTACATATAATTTAGTCAAAACCTCTGAAATTATAGTGGATGATTTTGCCTTTCATAGAGATCCCGACCTAATGACAAAGCCATCTCATACCGTTTATGCAAGTAGGTGTGCAGCTAGCATCCTTGCACATTATACTCCTAAACTACAATATTTACATCTAAATGTTTCATGCAACTCTTCTCTTCTTAATGAGGAAAGCTGAAAGAAACAGGCTGCAGGCAAGGCAAGGCTGAATGTACATCACACAGATGTAAAATACATCTTCCCAACTTTGACAACCATTCCAATTTCCAAGTTGGATTCGGTCGTTAGAAACTGGCTGATGGGTTTTCTTCTGTAATTATTAATTTAAACTGGCTCACTATTCACTATTCCAAGTGATGCAAATGCTGCTTAACTCCTAATCTCAGTAAAATAAACTCCATGGGGTAAATCCATGGATCTTATTCATATTGTCAAGAGGTGTAATGAGACATGATGCAGCCCTGGTCATTATAATGCAGTAAAAGCAACATCTGCTGCCAAAATAATTAGGAAACAGCAGCATTGGTAAAGACTAGTTGAACCCATGAGCTTCTTCCTCTTGAAGCCAATAGTAGTCCTGAAGTCAATCAAGAAAACAAAGCGGTAAATCCCTGCCTCTAAGCATACATCAGTCTACAAAGCGTAGCTCGAGTTATGTAGTATACACACAACTGGTTCTAAAATCTGGATCATTCAATATAATACATCAAAGGCAAACATGTTTGAATGTACTAATTTTCTGATTTGTGGCAGCTTTGTTATCTCACAAAACAAACAGCTTCCACGACAACATCAACTTTTTCAACTGGTACAGATGCACGATGACTCATATCACTACCCCAGTACAACAAGGCCATCTTGAAACACCTTCCATAAGGCACACGGGGCTTTAAAAGTCAGAGGTACGCTTAAAAAAAAAAGACAAGTAGAAGGAAAACAGGAGTGACAGATGAGGAAATAGAAAGTTCTGTGTAGCAAAGGAGGGCAAGGAAGGTGTGAAGTGTAGATAACAGAGTGACAACCCGCTGGAAGGGTATGCCCATAGACCGGAGGATGCAGCACTCCGGCAAGCTGAGGAGCTGACGGGGATGAGAGATTGAATTGGCCCAGTGTCACCCTCGATATACCAACCAGTGAACTGGGGGTAATGGGTGAGAAATAGAAAGAGGGGAGGTGGAAGGAGAGAGAGGAAAAAGAGGTAGGGAGAGGAGGGGGGGCCGCCAAGTGTCACCCTAATTTTCTGACTAGTGAGGTGGGAATAATGGAAGGGAGGAGAGAGGCAACTCTGAGGGGTGATGGGTTGAGAGGTAGCGAAGGGGGCAGGATGATATAGAGCCAGCTATGATTGCTTTGCACCAGGGGTGGTTCACCACACTCCCATGATCACTGCAGCCCTTTCATCCCAAACCCCCCCCCCCACCATTACATCAACAGACACTGATGTGATGTGGCCATAGCAAAAGAAGAAGAAGAAAAAAAAGATTGCGCCTGTTCACATGGAGATAGAGTTATGGACAGACGAGGAGAAGAGAGGAATTTGGTGCTGTTAAGGCAATCAGTGTTGGAGGGCATGAGGGGTTACAGGATTGGGTAATCGATGAGGGAGAACCTGCAGCTTTGGGGACTTGAACCCACATTCATCCCCTGGCCACCTCAGCTTAAAAGACTTATCTTCAAGACAAGAGACTATTAGATTTACTGTCAACAGAACAATTCAAAAGATTAATACCACTCTATCAGCTGCTGTGGCAAAGTTTTCTTACAAAGAGCACATGTTTGAGTAACAGGTACATTTAGGAAACTAATGTTAGAGAAAGACATTGCGCACACACACAGCTCAGTTATGAGCTATCAGAGTATAAAACATTTCAAGCTTAGTAATGGGTTAGCCAGGCTAATGGTGTTTGTGATGTATCTCTAGCACTCACTAGCTTTGGAGCATGAAGACAGCAGAGGAGAAGAAGTGGATTTTATCTGGGACTTAGAGGTGTTAAACTGGAGAAGGTGCATGGAGCTTAAGTCTTTTCATATTATCTCTCTGCTTTTTTTTTTTTTTTCCAGAAGGTTGCAGCTTCTCAAAGGTCGTTCATCTTTTACTGTTCGCACAACAGAGTGTTGTCAAGCGGTTTCTAATGATTTGATAACAGTGTGACAGTCAGTTGAGCTAAAATTATGGGTTTTTTGCAACAAATTCTTGCCAAAAATCCTTTTGATAATCTCAGATGATGCCAGAAAAACGATTACGTTTTGGAGTCAGGTTTCTCTCCTGGCTCCTGGCTTGTGGATAACTGACTGCTGTGTTGACTGCCTGACTGAAAGCAGTGCAGCTTGGACACTGGTTAACGGGTCTAATTTCAGGAGTGAACTCAGAGATATTGACAACTGTACGCAAACAGATGGGAGCAATTAACAATATTAGCCCATCCTCCTCCGTCTGCTCTGTCTTGGTAAACATTTGTGTTGCTGGTGGCAGCAGGGAGAGAGTGGGAACAAAATCAGACAGACTCAAATTTACAGCCAGAAACAACCCTAAACACTACAGATGGAGGATGAAGATACAAATTAGAGCCTGTCAAAAGGTTTCTGAACAAGTTTGTAACACTGAAGTAAGTGTTTAAGCAGAGACTAGGTGTGTAAGTCGGCTGGAGTATAAATAACTGTGTGATAATGCTTCTTCACTGCAGGTCCTTGGATCTGAGTCCTATTAAATAGCTCCCCTTGCTTTTTCCATTAAAAGCTGCTATTAGGTGAAACAGCTTAAAATTAGATTTTTTTTTGTGATAGAGGTGTCTTATTTGTGCTCAAACAGTTTCTCATATGCGATTGTTGCCAAACTGCATCGCAGAAACCTCTCCAACTGCAAAACCTGATAAATTGGCTGCAAAACATTGTTATGCCAAACCTTGCCACTGATCTCACACAACCCTGCCTCTCGTCATACAAATGCTCACGGACAGACAGACAGACACGCACCCACGCACGCACACAGCATGCTCTGAGGTCTCTCCTTTAAGGGCTCCACAAATCTTCTCTCCCATTTCATCTCCTAATCAATAACAACCATGCAATTCCTTCTAAACTGCACATTTGCTCCCTGGGCTCCAGCACCGTATGCTCTCACTGAAACACAAATTACCAGAGCTGTGTGAGCCTGTACAACACAGTTAATTGATTATCTGGTTGAGGAGTACATTGAATTTAATATTACTTTATTGTCCACTTACATGTCCAACACGTCCTTCCTGTGGATAATGGATTTTAGCTGTGCAACAGACAGGTACAGAAAATCCCTCTGCTGCATGAATATGGAAACATGTATAACCTACAGGAAGAGGTTGTGTTTTTTAGACTGAAATTGATTAAGCTCAATACTGTGACGGATGTACACTATACTGCTCTATATAAAAGGAAAACAAAAAGTGAAAATGACTAATATTCTGCAGTTTGGTACAGAGTCAAACACAGTCCATGATAATATAGGAGAAATATTAAAATCATTCATTAATCATTGTCAAAGGAATCAGTGTTTCTGTGAGCTGATCCGGTGGGGAAATAGACAAAGGGCAGCCCACTATCACAGTCAGCCACCTGTGGGCTTTTGTCACTGGCTCTGTCACACTTTTCATTCCCACCATGTTAGCCTGTCTACAATGGACAGGTGCCCATCAGCTGGGCTCAGTGCTGGGCCTTCTCTGACGGCCGACTGCGGCATGATACACAACGCAGAATCCCACCAGGCACACTCGCGCAGATGATCGCAAATACCGCCAGCAAAAGAATACAGACCATACGTGAACAAAGCCATTCACAGCTTCTTCAGCACCAACATTATGAATATGTATAACCCTCTGGACCAGACTTTAGCAGGCGGTGCCATTCTTTGCTGCATTCAAGCCCTCAAGATGTCAACACAGACAGAAGGGCAAACAAATCTAACAACACACACAGTGTGGGCCTGTAAACAGCTATAGGCATTAGCCAGTGATCGGGGCTAAATCAGAGCTTGTCCTAGCATTTTACCAATGCACTTTTAGCAGAGAAAATCCGAACAGAGCACAAGGACTTACACCAGTTGCACATGCAGCAAATGTGACAAACTAAAAGTTTGCATTTCAAGGGGCTGACTTGTCAGGAGACTTGTAACGACAGCTTGCTGAGAGGGCACAGATTGTAAATGCGTAGAAATGATGGCATGAAGCTCGTCCTCTAATCCAATTCAGCGGCAGCCATTTGAATAATTGATGTGGGGACATAAATTGGTCCATTCCAGATGTCCCCTGCTCCCTTAATCAATACTGATACCCTTAATCAATGGTTGGCTGGCCAGCCCAAGGCTTTGGCTGTTCTCCCCCCACAGAGCCCCATGCAGCCAAAGCTTCCCACAGTCCGAGTCACAGGTGGTTGACTGCAAAGTGGCTGTTTGTGGTGATAGGCTCTGGGTAATTGAGGCTCTTACCCAGCGGGGTTGGGGTGGCGAGTGGGGCAGTGAGGACTGCAGATTAGTCTGGTGTCTAGGAGAGGCACATGGCTTCCACTGGGAAATGACTGCAGAGAGATTCCAAGACTGTCTTGAAAAGAAAACTTTCATTGTGTACAGACTGACTTGATTAACTAAAAGACAGGAAGCGTGGTTGGTAGTCGGTGATAGTCAGCTGTCTTGGAGATGGAGGAAAGGGCATGCAGAGACTCTCATATTGGTTCACGCATGCATAAACAACCTCAACCTGCTCATTTCCATACTAATATTCTTCAACCGTAACGACTGACAAATGTTCAGCACACACACGCAAGCAGATAATGGTGGGCAGAGGGAGCCGTGTGCCAGGATGCCAGGACAGAGCGGAGCATGGCAGTGTGTGACAGCTGGGTGGCACAGCTGGGGGAGACAGATAACCCTCAGCCTGTAGGAGCTGACAAAACAGCCACATCCCTCCTCAGAAGACTGAACATAACGTCACCTGGCTCTGCTGTCTTTCTCATCCTCCGTCTGTACCCGTTGCTCTTGTTGTCCCTCTAAATGCCTCTCGCTTTAAAGCTGCCTCACATTTTCTACCTTCACAATGCCTGCGCCTGTTACATCCCTCCCCCTTTTCAATGTCCTCTTCATATCAGTCGCTTTTCCAAATGTACCCCGCGGCTGACAGGACACCGTCAGAGTGGTCCTGAGGCTGTCAGCAGGACATTGCAGTGATCCATCAATGTTCCCTCTTTTTTTAGCCAGTCACACATCTTTGTATGCCCCAGACTCACAGCCATCAACAGGTGGCAAGTGCAGCAAGTAAATGTGTTGCAGAACGGAACAAAGAGCAGCTGTAAAGAGGTTTCTCCACGCTTCAGCCAACTGAGCAAACATAACGCTGATCGGGAAAGTAACGTCTCCAACAGTTTCACTGGCTAGTCACAAACTTTGTTATGAAACCGACTGTATGCTATTTATACCTCAGCTACATCAGAGCTCGTTTGCAAAAAAAATGTCTGCTGATTGGTTGATGAGAGGGGCTGAGAAATGAACCTAAAATAGGCTACAAAGCGGCATTTGACTGTCAGTTTGTTGTGATCTTGCCATTACCAATATGAGTGGCCCGTTCGTGTTACAGTCATTGAACCCAATGTAAATAACTGAAGCACACTTTTTTTTTTAGCATGTTGGTTTGAGACAGTAGACTCATGACAACATGTAAGCATGTGTTGTATACATCAAATTTATTCGTTATTTCTGTACGCCTGTCTATGATGAATGTATTGAACAATAACCAATCCCTTCACTTAAACATGGCGCTTGGGTCTGAGGTCCTGCTTGGCTCTCCGACAGCATCCTTGACAGAAAGGTGTTGCCATAATCGATTTACACAGCAATCACAGATCTGCACAGCGACCTTCAACGAATCCTCGAACACAATCTCTCCCCGCTGATCAAAAGCCATCAGCCGAAAAGTGATTAATGATTTGCTTGTTTATGTGCGCATTTAAAGTCACAATAACAGCAATTTGTCAAAAGCTTTGCTGGGGCAGTGATTGCTACATGTACACTTGTGTCTGACAGGAAGAAAAGATGGTTTTATTATGTCTGTCAGTGTTCACCAGCAAATGCAACCCAAAAGTCAAGCAAAATCACTCTGAATTTTGGAAATGAATGGGAGAAGAAGATGTGACAAAGAGTTGAAATGCAAAACAGAGCAGGAACACGCACAGAGAGGAAGCGAGAAAGACAGTAAAGGGAGATTATTTCTTTTGAAGTTGTTAAACATGTAAGATTGAAACCAAGTCCATGTTTTAAAAGGCAGCTGCATCAATAAAAACCTGAGCTGTCTGAACCACAAACTGCAACAAGCTCATAGTAGAGCCCCATTATTTGTGACTGCGGTCGACAAGCTGTCAATTTCATACTGGTATTTCCTCCTATTTCTGTGCTACATAAATCCCTATAATGTCTGGTGTTTATTTTACTGGCAACCCACAGGAGAAAAAAAATGGGTGAAAGCTTGCTGAATTCTGTCAAGGGGGAGATATGGCGGAGCGAGACACTTGTGAGATGCTCGCTCACTGTCAGTATCCATCTGTTTACCTCTCTGCCAAAATGGTGGTGGTGATGGAAAACAAGCACTCTCTTCAAAGGCCATTAAAAATGAATGAGGAGATTGAACAGATCATACAGGGCTTTCAGGCCATTTTATGCTTTAGGTTGAAAGATCACCGCTTGTGTCGTAAAACATCTCACCATAACAAGACAATATCAAATCCCCCGCAGCTTCAAGACAGAAACGCACACACACACAGCTAATGAGCCAAGCAATTAACTTCCAAACGTGGCACAAAACTTTGTCACCGGGGAGATAAACAAACCTGCTGTCTGTGTGCCAGGAAATATAAATGAACCCTGTTCTAATCAGTCTAAAGAGGGGCGAGCAAGCAGCAGGACAAGGTTTAGGGACTCGATCTGCTAATCGATCATCTTGACACAGGTGTTGACAAGCTGTCATTGGGAGGTGACAGTGTGATGTCCAACAGCTCGGCACACTAGAGTATGTGACAGATCTGGTGTTGGGTTTGACTCTTAATGGGCCCTCAGGTCACACCGCAGCCCGCAATGTCATTTAGGGTCCAGGGGTCGCAGTCTGGTCTACCAAACACACAAAGCCCCGGCAGTAACCAAGGATATGATTGTCAGTAGGCAGGGAGTCGCTGTGTGTGTGTGTGTGTGTGTGTGTGTAAAGTGTACGTGTGCTCGCTGTGGCAGTGTGCAGATGGAGGGGGCTGTCTGTAAGGAAAAAGAACAGATTGACGGAGCGGAGAGGGAAATGCACTTTTCAAATGTCACCTTGCCTTACCACCCTTTATGCTGAGAGAAAGAAGGGTGTGAAATAAGAGCACCAGGATGAAAAAAGCTTGAGGAGAGAAGACAGAACATGACTCTTTTCATTTTTTTAGAGCTTCATGGCACATACTACGTGGAAAATAAAACTCAAATTCTCGGAGCGGTTTCAGCAAAGCAGCCGTACTGATAACTCCACCTTTGGACACAGCTACCAATAGGTCAATTGGTTACTAATAAGGGTTTAAAGTGTAGTTAGTTATGCACACATTTAGAATTACTGTTGGTGTTCTGAATTTATGGTGGGGGTCTGCTTCATAGCTCATAGAATTTTAGGATTAACTGACTGAATATATTTTTGCTTTAGTAGCTCCATCCCTAGGACAAAGCGCTTTTCACATCCTCCTACTTTTCACCTTCCCCTACTCATATACCCACCATTTACTTATGAATCTCTCGCACACACAAAAAAAGAAAATAATGTTCCAATACATTTCAGAAGAAAAGCTCAAGGTTCAAGTATGAAAATAATTAATACAATATACCTTCAAGGGATAGCTAAATAGCTTTCAAACTCAGAGTAATGTATATAAAAAGTGCATAGCAGCTGAAATGATTTGAATGTCACATCTGTGGCACAATAGAGTCTCAGAGGGGCAACACAGAGGGCAACACATTACTGAGAGAAAAACTTTACAACAACATGTTGCTATTTCACATTCCTGTAATGAACTCAACTTCAGTAAAGTTTAATAAAGTGCACTTTGACAAAGTTGATGAAATAATGCACACACAAGCAACCATAACTATAAAAGGTATACATGGTACAGGTATAGCACACAAGCATATGTCCACATTTATTGCCTTAAATATCATTTTTAATAATCAGAGTTGTTGTGAGAATCAAACTCGAGATGTTCAATAGACCTACTCATATTCTGGCGGTGTACACTTTCTTCATTGAGAAACAGCAGGATGGTGCAGTGGATCCGTACGCACTGTTTAAAAGTATATCCCTGATCCTAGCTGAGCGGTGCGCGGTGTGATGTGTGATATATCTGCTCGATGCCAGAAAGGGAGTTTGACACCGTCTCCACCCGTACTTCAAAAACACATCAATCAAGTCAGTCAAAAATGTCAGACCTTCTACTTGTCATTGCGGGCTACTTTGCGGTGATTGATTGTCCAATGGTCGTCTCCCTCAGCCCCGAACCGCCCCATCCCCTCTCTTACCCATGCATCAATTTGCACACTATATGTGAAAAATAACAAATGACAATGTTTTTGAAAAATGATTCACAATATCCTGTTCCAATTCAGATAAACAATTGCCTTTTACTTAAAGGAGGGAGCAAATCAGAGACAGACGGCGACAGATGTGCCAGCATCGCTTTCTATGTTGACATTTATGACTCAGAGAGGCTGTGAAAAAAATGAACATGGGGGTGTCTGAGGGTTTCGCGTGTCTTGAGAACGGAATATGCTTTAAATATTTGATGCATGTTGAAGGCTGCAGTGGCCTCTATAGGCAGTGTGTGTATACAAAGACCCATTAAGCTGTGTTCTCATGGGGAAGGTGTGAAAGGGAGAGATTCAGGCTGCCAGCACTGTCTAAACGCATATCTGCCCAGACCGACTCAAACTGGCCTCAATATAAATACCTCTGAGGCTTGTTTTCTCTTTCCCTTCCATTCTTCCTCATTTATTTATCTTCACAGAATCTATTCAACTCTCTCTTCTTCCATCTGCCACCTTCTAAAACGTTGTCACTCATTTTTCGCTCGTCTTGTTGCTCTCTTCGTCGTGTCTCCTGCTAACATGATTTGTCTGTTTCGCTCAGCATCCACATGTATCCTCTCTCCAGCATTCTGTTTTACATGCTGTTACCATGCGTCCATCGCTCCGTAATGCCGCACTCGCCCCTTCCCTCCCTCCCTACCTCATTCCCTTGATCAGAACTGTCAAACGGCTTCATGAAATGAGCTGGATGGATGATGAGAGAGATTGCAATCCTAATGGTGTGACATGCAGCATTGTCCCAGGGCCCTTTGATAAATGAATTTAACCGAGCACTTGCTCTGTGGTGAACCATGCTAATTAGGCACAGGAACCCAAACAAAGATGTCTCTCTGTAATTGAGGTGAGGTCAGAGGGCTTGAGAGGAGTGTGGACATGCCTGCGACTGTGTGTGTGTGTGTGTGTGTGTCAGAGAGGGAAAGCTGTTTGTGTTCCCGCTGGGAATTGACTTGATACTCCCTTTGGGGAGCCGGTAATGGTGGTCTTTCCCTTTGAGTATGTGCTTTGCGGCTGAAGACAGAAGGTTGGATGACCTTGTTTCCCAAGTGCAATGAGACTTGTCCCCTACACTGTAGCACGGTTCCCATCCCACTTTTGCCATTATAATTCTAGTGGGGATCTGTGTGAGGTCAGTGCGGAAATTGAAAAGGCAAGGGCAAACCACTCACTTCATACTCAAATTACATAAGCTCACTTGCACATTGATTCCATCTATGCATTGAAATGGATCTGTGGCGGAACAGTGGCCATGTGCTGACCAGTTCAGTCTCTTAAATAAACACTATTGACATGTTTAGCGCCAATCCAAACGACCTCTACTGTTTAGCCTCCCATCATTGATATTATTGGCGTGTTTACAATAACTGAGCGGCCCTGCATCTCTCATTCCCAGGACATCCATATGTTCATGATTGATCCGGAAATAATCAGAGAAATGCCTTTAGACAACAATTTGCTCTCAGGTCATTAGGGACATGAGAGACGGGGAGAAGGAGGGGTGGAGGGAGGGGTGGAGGGATTTAAGAAACAGAGTGCTGTGCACAACACACACAAGATTGTGTTCACGAGCATTTAAAACAATAATCTATCTACTTTCAATACAAAAGGCCAGGTTACATAGTGAAAACTGTGCCTATCCAGATGTGACCATGTTTACTTTGAAAATATGAATCACTGCTGACGAGCATAGCTGCAGGTGTCATGTCATCACCCAATATTAGCTTATATGCACAAGTACTCATAATATGTGTACCAGTCACACATACTGTACATACAGTATAGCTGATGATTATGAAGTAAGAACATCTAGCTGGATTGTCAGTGTACATATACAGGGAATACAAATTGCACCTGTCAGGTAATATGAGGTAAGACCAAGTTTTTATCAATTTCTACAGCAGGAGTGTGTGCGATATTTACATAAGGGCAGCACAGGAGTTGACACTCTTATTATGAATATAAGGTCAGAAGAGGCTTGCTCACAGCAGCCAATACACATTTTCTGTACCTCTCTGAGTATTTCACAGAACCTTGAGCAAAGTGTTGTCTTGGTAACTCAAAGTGCAAATCTCATTTGTCAAACTGGGGGCAGGGGTATAGGGTGAGATTGGGGGACCATTAAACCCCCACTGGGGGGGCTCATGCATATTTAAGTGGGTTAGATTAAAGGTTGGTTGTCTGGAAGCAGTATGTGTCAACCAAGACTGAACCTTCATCTGTGACATGTCATTAACCCTTTAATTGACTAATAGGTGGTGAGGTTGAAGATATGATCTAATGTAGCCTTTTCTAAATGCAAATGTTGGCAGTGCGTCTACACTGCACTTCAGCAACGGGCTGTAGACGTGATGGGCACTGGCAAAGAAAAACATCAAACAAGCTATAATACACAGAGCCTTGTGAACAGGACACAGCGTAGGAATGGAGACATTTCTTCACCTGTCATGACTGTGAGAACGTCTGTAAATGTGACCGTCTGTGTCGCTACACTTCTATAAAGACAACCAGCAAGCTCCGTCTTTCTATATGCCAAAGTCAATTATATGGCTTTGTATTTGCGTGTGGGAGAGTGGGAGAGGGCTAGATTGGTCTGTCTATGTGCAGGAGCATGCGAGTACAATATCTCTCACATCTCAAATCTCCTCTTAATCTTGTTATAATTGCCTGGTGAGCTGCCGGTGCTATCCTCCTCCCTAATACCACCTCTTCCACCTGACCTTGCTACTTCACATTTACCTCCACAACAGTAGAAGATTTCAGTTAATAAAGTAGACACCAAACCTTAGAATTAAACACCAGATAAAACCGTGTACTTTCTCTCTCTGGAGTTATTGAGCTTGGGTAAGCCTTAGGAAATGGGAAGAGAAGAACATTCATTTTTAAGAGAAAAGACTCAACGTTCTATTAACAATTGAGCAATAACAAAACAAATCTTAATATAAACTTGCAACAGGGGAACCTGGATTTTCAACATTGTATTAATTAAGTCTAGATAACTAAATAATAATAAAAACACATCTGAAAAAGATGAATGGATTGTCTCCAGACAATTCTCACTCACAATGCGTAAAATACTGCAACTTGGTCAGTGGTCCTACGCATCAAGCTGTGATGCTCTACGTGGCCAGAGTTATAGTGTGAGGAAAGGAAGAAGTCAGGTTACGTAGCGACATATTCCATACAGGGTGTTGGTTGGGAGATGATGGATGGGTCAAACAAACTCAAGTCTTTCACTCAGGAGACCAGTGTTTGTGAAACCAGAAGTCAATGTTGACTAGTTTTAAGTTAAGTTACCCAACTACGACACTTACATAATGTAGTCACACAATTATTTAACTAATGCACTTATTTCAACCCAAACCACGATCTATTCCTGAACCTAACCCAGTAGGTAAAGTAGCTAAACTGTGAAAACAAAAGTTTAGTGTTCATGTCAAAAACGGGAATTGACAAATGGTAAACTAGGGATATCTAGAGCGTCATAGTTTGACGCATAGGGCCAGAAGTTGCTGTATTTGACGAGTGGAGAATGAGAACGTGTAAGTTGTGTTACATTACTTTCCTCTTTGAAACACACAGTCCTTTGAGAACCACATCTTCTCAGCCTCCAGCCCTCTACCTAAGGCAAAGACGAGCAAAGTGCCTGTGGCACCTCTCCACATCTGCAGCCTCTGAAAACAATGACAATAGTCTGTTTAATCAGCATGACTGCAGTCTGAAAGGCCAGCCAAATTTGGTAAAAGGCTGAACATCAATGACCCATGGGGAGCAGTCTCAGAGCCAGGAGAGAAGTGCTCCATCTCAGCCAGGAGGACCCAGTTCATCCAGCCTCGAAGCTTTGACCTCAACAAACACCTGTATTGTCCAGCGCCAAAATTAGCTTCAGCAAAGTCACCCTCACACAACAGAGACAAACGCTCCCCTTGACTCACAGTATTTCAGTACTCATTTATTGTGTTTTTAGTATGCAATCCACTGTGGTCATTATACTTGCTATTGTAGTGTGATCATATCACTTTTGTAAGTTGTAAATGTAATTTTTTGTATTTTTTCACAGTGTAGGAAATCACTGAAAGGGTAAAGAGCTTTATAACTTCAGAGTCGAGTCATTTATCCCCCACGTAGTTGTTCTTTCACACAATTTAATACAATACAAAATATATTTTTTTATCAGATCCCCAACAATCTTCACACCTTCTATGTGAATGTGAGTGAGTGTTCACAAGTATAAAATTTAATATGAATTTTTGGGGACGGCAGGAAGTGCAGAGTGTCCGAGATGCCTGAGGAAGGAAGATAATTGGGTACGGAGATGCTTAGAAGCTGCTTTTGTTGCCATGGCGATAGACTCGTAAACACCGACTGATCCAATCTTCTTATGGAAGAGAGAGAGACAGTAGGAGAAGGGAGATAGGCAGAAGTCAATCATACAACCAGGCAGAGAGAATTAGACATAAACTCAGGCAGACAGCCAGGCAAACGCATGCAAAACAGAGACACACACACACACACACACACACGCACACACACAACCTTTCCTGTGGCCAGGTAGAGAGTTTGTGCTGAGGGTGCTGGGGGACAGTGTTGTTCCAGAGAGATTATGAGGTACATGGGTGGCACAGATCCCATCAGGACCTTAGGCATGCAGGCTAAAGTCAGTCAAGTCACTAACACCTATACAAAGCCTGGGGGAGCGCGCACAGAATTATATTCGCCACATTCAATCTCTGAGCAGGGCCTTGAGATGCATGCGTTTCACGGAAAATAATGGGAAAATGGGAAAACAATGAAATTGAGGAGATTAGGCTCACTCTCCAGCCTCATCTAAATTCTGGTCCCACCGGACCTATAAAAGCATTTTCAGAGATGCTAGCTTTAAGTGGTAACCTTGTTTCTGGGTACCAAAGGACGGACCTAATTCGAACCCCTCAGGGGTGGAGGCCACTCAATTCAACATGGGAATATATACAGAAAAACAATTGCATTTTGTATTCATAACATTGAACATGCTGTACACATTTCTTCTGAAATGCAGAAAAACTAACATTTAAGCCGTTGAGGCGCAGACACTTCAAGCCACTCTACGACCAAAAGAAGAGCTAATACTCCCCAGGTATATTTACAAAATGTTACTTAATGAAACTGCTCACAACGTTGCTGAATTTGGGTGACAGTGTGGATGGACAGGCCATAATGTATTATTTTCAGCTATAACTCAGCTAATATTTGCGTTGGCCAAACATCTAACAATGCCAAAAGTACCTTGGCTGCTTTGTATGTCATTGCCCATAATCATGGCCAGCCAATCTACGACTTCACTGCTATATTTAATCTATAAGAACTCTATCTTTGGCACTATTCAGAAACTAACCAGATGGCAGGGCAGCAATGAGTTTGCTTGTTGTGCGATGGCTTAAATCAAGAAAATTAGGATTCTACAAAGCGACTGCACAGCTGTTTTAAACATATTGCATCATACTCATGAATATTGTATTGTCATGAAACGTGTATTTTACTTCTATCCTATTTAAAAATGTTCCAGGTTTCTTTACAGCCTGTAAAACAAGAACACTTTAGATACATCCCTCTTCTGAGCCTGTGCGGTAATGGAAGGCAGACCACCATCTCCATGTGTCCCCTTCCATCTGTCGCCTGGTGAATCATTGAGTCCAGGGGCCGTGATCCAGCCCCCCAATATGTGGGATATCTGGAGGGAGTGAGGAGGGGTGGGTCAACATATATGTCACACTAATGGATATGGGGCCCACGGCTGTGGTGGTGTGTGTGTCTGATTTTCTTAATGCATGGATGGAGGGATGAATGAATGAACGCATTTATAACTGCAGGCACTGTTATTGTCAGTGGGTCTTCCCAGAGTAGGCGGTGACCTCCACACTTTTCCTGACAGTCAGATGGACACAGCAACACCGGCAGCAAGGCAGACATTTCCCACATCCCGTAGCAGGGGTCATTAACTGGGACCGTGATCCACAACGGCAGTCTTTACTGTTGGAACTGTGATCCCCAATCCTGACATGCCATAAAGTGCAGGCTGTGTATGGTGTGTGTCAATAAGACAGAATGAACCGTTTCAGTGGTCATTAGATAGAAGCCAACGGGTCAGTGGCTTTTGTAAAGGATGGAGGGAGACTGTGGGGGAGACTGAGGAACAGAGGGCAGCAGACATATTGTCATAGTGTGTAATTACAGGGCAGTGTACATTCAATCATGCAATTGGTCACTTGGCAAATGTGTGTGACTGCAAATGTAGCTGTGTTTTTGTATGTTGTTTGTGGCTTCTTCCTTTCTATGTTACTTGCTAAAGTCAGTGACAAATAGTGCTTTTTAAGTACATTTATTTAACACAGCGATAGTTATTTTGCAGATCAACATTTTGTATTCCAAGCCTATAATAGTGTAAAATGATAGTGTTATAAAATACAGTACACGTCACATACTCTATATACAGTAAACGGGCAACTTGCCCAAAACCTTCTGTTCCGATAAAGGTCATTTCATATCTCAAGATAGAGCGTGTTTTCTAGAAATTCAACAAATAAAAAGTCTATATGAAAAGCCCATTTTTGTTTAGTCCTGTATGAATTAGTCCTGTATGAATTAAATTCTTTGCAAATGACAGTTCCAAGTGGAATTATAGAGAAAAAAAACGACGTATCTTTCCAGCTGCCTATGTTTACACAAATACAGAGTAAGCAGGTTAAGACAATAGTTTGATTTAACTACACTGGGGAATTGCAATAAGCAGAATTATTGGGTTCAGGCACAAAGGAGTTGAACAATAATAATAAGAACATGAAGAAAATCCTGCATACTGCTGTTGAAAAACATTTGTTTGCAGTGTTATGCAAGTGTGATGTAAAAACAAAACAGCAATTGAATTAAAATCCTCTTAAAAATATGGAATCAGATTTTCTGCCAAATTAGCTTATTCTCAACCAACTACAACTTTAAAATGCTGCTTACATGTTAAGTCATTATTAGTAATATTAATGTAATATATAACAGTGAAGGGGTCACTCTACCTGCGGAATGGTTACTTACAGATACTTTGCTTAATGTACTTAATGTAATTACTTTTGTCTAAATCTACAAGGAACGTTCATTTTGTGTGGATTTTTGCGGTCCTTGTGGACAAAAGTGGAAATGTTTCCAAACACCAGAATCCCTTCATAGAACTGCAAACTCATTTTACTGCAGCAGGGTCTGGATCCAATCAGTCCCGGTTCTCCTGTACCTCCCTTCCCTTCAGCGGGCCCAGCAATACGGACTGGGGCCCCTAGCTGCGCACAGTCGTTGTTGGCTCCCAGCGGGGGACCAGTGGAGCAGAGGATGACTCTCTGTTCTTTGCCGGAGGAGGAGACGCTGCTGCCAGTGTGCAGAGCTTTCCTTCTCCTGTCAGAGCTTCCGAATGCCGGACCTGTGTTTGTCCACAGTGGACAGGACGCTACCGGAGGCCTCGCTGGAGTCTGTGCTGAAGGACTTTCTGATGAACCAGCATGATTTCATCTAATTTTGCACAAAATCCAACCCGGTGGCACCAATGAGAAACCTTAAGAATAACTAGAAAAAGCCTTCTCTTCTCCCTGATGGTCACATTTACTTATGTAGGTCATACAGAAGCATCTGTATCGAATGAAGACCAGTTAATAGTTCGTCACAGTAACTTTAAGTAAAGTATTCTTACATTGTGGTTTCGCTACTTTTACTTTAGGATATGAATTCTTTCAACACTTCCGGCTACTTAACATTTGTTGCAATTTCCATTGTAACTAATCTAATAACGTCTGGCTCATACCAAGCAGCATTCCGTCAGCTGCCTGACTTTCCATCTGTTCATCAGATCCTTTCCTCAACAGTATTGGTGGTGCTTAGAATTTGATTGCAACCTCTTAGCGCACCGTTTTCGACGTGTTTATTCCAGCTGTTCCAATCTGATAGGCAGCTGGTCTTTGTGTGTTTATGTAAGGTGCGTCTGTGCCTCCTGGTGTTCATGTCTGTCGGTGTGTATATGACGGAACAGTGAAACGACAGAAACAGACACGGAGTGAGCAGAGCATTCGTTGTAAGCGACAGAACCAGGAACAACAAGAATAGTGGAGCACACGGCTGATTGAGCTAAAGATAGCAATTAGCAAATGGGCTGTGAAATAGATCAGCAATGCCATCACTCCTCAGACACTCACTGCTCTTTTTTTTTTTTTTTTTTTTTAATAACATATTTGGGACGGAGCAGTGTATCAGTTAACAACAAACAAGAAGGAGCCGTGGCTCTGCTGATAGTGAAAATTAAGCTGCTGCCAGAGCCTTGAAGATGAGCTCAGGGAGAAAGAAAACACCATGAGAAGAATTCTGAAGCACTCACAGTGCTGAAATGCAAAAGCGGACTAATAGCATTACATGGTTCCACTGCAACAGGCGAAGAAGGGCAACTTTGACAGCCAATGAGAAAACAAACTTACCTCATGAGATGCAGGCTTGTAAACAAGCTTTGTGTGCCAGATTTGTATGACTGAGCGTGTGCCACTTAACACCGTAGTGCAGGTGTGGATTGTGATTTACATACATGGTGACAAAGAGGGACACAGAAATTGGGCGCTGCAGTGGCTCAAGCTGCTGCCATTTTGATTTAAGTGCTCTCATGGACCAAACAAATTAGAGTTACTATGACTATTATTAGTACTTTGTTGTCGATACTGCAAAGGCAATTGACTCAGCAGGTATGGCTGTTGTAATGGTTAAAATATACCATTCAAAATCCCCATTATTTTAAACTTGTGGTGCAAGATTCCTGTTGATAACTGCAATAGGCGAATCACTGTCTAGTTTTTTAAATAAAGCTCCACATTCTTAACTGTGACCGGGGGAGCCCTATTTTTTATTTCTTTTTTCAAGTGGGTTGCTGCCCCTCACAATGTCTGTGACACCCCTGATGCAGAACAGAGTCCAGCAATAGTGCAGCTGTACCAAAAATCCCCAACTTGTCTTTTCATATGCCAATGAGTTTTATCAGGTCCTAAAACCCAATTAAAATAAACTATGCAAGTTCAAATCAGCATGCATGTCCAGGGAAAAGCCAGAAAACGTTTCCTCATGATGAAACGATTTCATTCGACAAAAGCATATATACCAACTTTCGGCAGCATATTCTCCGAATTGTTATAATTTCCGTCACGCTCTCTTGCCATTTCATGTTAAAATAACATATGGTTTTATAGCAGCTCCTAATGTTGAATTCAATTTCTCACTTATGGCCATATCTTCAGTCTCAAGAGAAATTTACCACATTTTGTGTCTTTTTCGTGATCTTTAACATATAACTAATTAAATTTCCTTGCCAGGGTCTTTTTATTCTTTGTAATTAATGACATATCTCGTGCGCCATAAGAAGGGACGCTTTGTCTTGTATCAAGTCATCGTCAGAATTACAGTATTGCAGGCAGAGAAGCATAATGATAAAGAATCCAAACCTTATTGGATGAAAGGACAAGATAACATAATTGACAAATGATTTCACTTTGCATGCATGTAATTTAATTGTTTCTGGAGAGTGGTTTGCTTTAGTTCCGTCTGGTCTAATGAGATATACACAAAAAGTGATTAGCATCGCGTGCTTTACAAGCCCACTGAGCTTTTTATAAATTAATTTTACACAACACCTCTCACTCATTTTGTTCAACTAAAAGCTGCCGATGCCAATCATTAATGCAACATATCGCCCACTGAGAAGTCCAAAATGTTGTCTAGACCTCGACTCCGGCCCGACTACATTCTGCATTTATGTCTCTTCTGCTCCATCTTATTCAAATATATATACGTATCTGTACCCACAACCTAATATTCTCACTGACTCTTTCATAGACACAATCTCAAATACATCCAGTCGGGAAACAACCCTCCGCTAAAAGTCAATCACTGCAATTAGATACAATTAGCCCGCTCTCTGAATTTATCCAGACTTTGATGTATTGATTGAAGCAGTCTTTTTCCTGGTAAAGGTGATAATTAAAAGTTCTTAGCGGAGTGGTCCGGGTTATCCGGGGCCAGTTAAAAGCCTTAACACCCAGCACTGTGTGGCTTAATTGGTACTGTGCCATTTATATGATTAACAACCAACCAAGCTCTGCCGTCTAAAAAGCACTCTTTACTCCTGGCGATTCATTCAATTAGAAGGTACTCTGGACTCTAATAAAAAGAAAATGTGTTGATTCAATAGCCTCATTAATTTCCAGAGATCACATTTGCTGTGATCCTGTTTCATGGTGATATGCGCTTATTTGTAATTCTGTTGATGGACAAAAGGAATCATTTGGGACTACCATTAGGAATGCAAAGCAATATGGAGTAGCCTTTTGGAAAAATAAAAAATTTGAATGGCTGTCTTATAGATAGAGTGGTCTTGTCCAAATATTCTTTTTTTTATTGTGCGATTTATTTCAGGACTGCTGCATTAGACTGCATTAGTTTTAGCTCGGTAGACCTAATACATTTTTTTGATATCACATTAATCTTCAACACACAGTGGCTTCAAGTATTTAATGTGAACTTAAATTTATAAAATTAAAATATAACAAATATTAAAGTTTGATAATGATATGCAATCATTTTAAATTTGAAAAAAAAATATTTTTTATGCTCAAATGGCCGTTTACAATCCAACGTGTCAGGTGTTAGGATACATTTTGCAGGAATAAATGCCAACAAAGTGAGTTGAGGAGTGCAGAGGGGCAGAAGAGCCTCAGCATTATAACAAACAAATGTCCGCAACACTACTCCTATAACCAAAACCACCAAAAAAAAAAAAAAACGACAACAAAATATTATATTTGGTGTAACATTCACGTTGGTTAGCTGACTTTGTAATTAAGGC
Source organism: Anarrhichthys ocellatus (assembly GCF_004355925.1). Classification (NCBI taxonomy): domain Eukaryota; kingdom Metazoa; phylum Chordata; class Actinopteri; order Perciformes; family Anarhichadidae; genus Anarrhichthys; species Anarrhichthys ocellatus. The sequence goes on along the minus strand of NW_022280051.1, from coordinate 877,060 downwards.
TTAATCAACTCATCGACATTGAGTAATGTGTCACAGCGGCGATGTGTGTGGGTGCACTGGTATCCAGTAGAGATCATTATCTCAAAATATCATCATCTCAATCTGATGTGAGGCCAGGATCTGATGTCTATGTTTCCACCACTTCTACTCACAAACACAATCAAAACAAAACCCACAGTTGATCACTCACTTGCCTCCAGGCGAGTATTACAGTATAATCACAATTCTACAGTCTTTGTGGACCTGACGTCTTTCAGTGGGGGACGAATTGCTACTTATCAGTTCGACCACGTCTGCCTACTCGACCGTCTTTGCATGTTTTGCCATTCTTCTGCAATGCAAAGCACTGCGAGGGAAAATCAACTTCAATCAGTCACGCTTTCCTGCTGCGTCGGGGAAGAGAGTCTACACCTCTCAGTTTTGATGAACACGGACTTGGCTGTGTGATTTGGGGAGTAAAGAGCCAAGTTCTTGGGCCTTGGACTGTGCCCAGCTGTCACTTTTCCATCAAAGGTGGAGAAATGTGAGCACACACACGCGCCGCTTATCACTTCTCATGAGGAACGGCAGCAAATTGGATTTTTCATATTATCATAAATGAGCTGATTTTTGGGCTGTTGCACTCGTAACAATTTTCTCAAGCTCAATTAATATTTCTGTGTGTGTATTTACAGTTCGCCTTTTTTGATTTGTATGTCAGTGTACTCTGGGTGTGTGTGAAGCAGCATTTGCATGCGTGTCAGCTGTAGATAATTTTATAACCTATTTCCCCCCCCCCCCCCCAACTGTAGGTGAGGCCTTAGTGTCTAAAGAACTCCAATTACCAAGACCTTTCCTTATCTCTGCCCATTCTCAACCCATGCGCGCCGTCAACAATCATCAGACCTTAATGAATTCACCCACATTATTTGCCTGGTTTAATGGCTTGAGACCACGGCTCTCTCAATAAATGAGCCGGACCTGGGACAGTCCCACTTACAAAAGCAATTACAAATAGAGTGTACACGTCCTCATCTTCCATATTACATCCTACTCCTTTTCTCTATCCTAGCAAAGAGCTTAAATTAGACTAAAGCTCTACAATGGATGAGTTTTGGATGTGCAGTACTGACAGGCTGCACAGGAAATAATCAATCACACAGAACAAGGCTGTGCCACAACATATGAAGAAAAGCAGGCAAGTTGTAGGCAGAAAACAAGAAGACGTATTTTGTTTCGTTCTTGCCGCCACCAGGAAAGTACTTCAAAGCAATGAGGCTTGGCGGGAGACAGGCCATCAGCAGTTAGCTCTAGCAACTAGCATTCAGCCAGCGCAAACCCTCTAACCCGTGAGACAGCTGCAACAAAAGGTTTGCTGATCCAGCGAGGAGTCTGGGCAGCACCCCGGAATCAGACCAGGACCAGCGCTGGGGTTTGCGCATTTTCTTTGGCGAAATGCTGACCCCTATTTCTTTGGTGCATATGGCTACAACTTACACAATGTGATTTTAATTAAAAGTAAATGAACCTTACATGCATACATGGAACATTTGATATGTCATGTAGGTTTTAAAATAATAATTTGTTAGCAACTGTTGTTATAACCGAGGCAGATTAATTGAAATTGAGAATACACGACCACAAAATGTGAGGTTCACTTAAAGATGGATTTTTAAGCCTCAAAAAGGGTTTACACGTTCTGTCTTGCCTGTGATCTTCAATCACAGCATTTTCATTCCTTTGTTGTTAGAATATAGAATATATTTATATTATGGTTTAACTCAAAAACATAGCACAATAATGTGTATTAATTGTATGTGTGGTGAGTTTCTATCTAACAATCAGACATGGTAAACATAACACCTTTTCCCCCCATACACATATAGAGCATTGTTTTCTTCTGAAAGGGTTTAAAAGGTGTTATTTCAGATGAAACAGGTCCTTTACAGAGATGTCACAATACAGGATCAATAGTCTCTTTAGGTTGATAAAGGAATGATAAAAGAAAGAGGCTGATATTGCAGTGAGTATAATAGCTGAAGGAAAAAGTGAATGAGACCAAAGGAAGTAATGATGGTGAGCAAGGATACAAAGAATGCAGACTGAGCAATGAAGAAGGAAAGTGATGGAAAGGGGGACGGAAAGATATAAATTGGACAACGAGGTGGGGAGAAACAGAGCAGTGAGGGGGTGAGGAATATGGGACAGAAAGAGAGAATGAGAAGAAGAAGAAGAAGAAGAAGAAGAAGAAGAAGAAGAGGGAGGGCAGATCAGCCAAAGAGCTGGGAGAGAGAAAGAAAGAAAGAGGGAGAGGAGGAGGAGAGCTGCTCATAATGGATTGATTCTCACATTTCTTTGAGGGGCTGTTCTTCCTGTCTCCTTCCAGATGAATGGTAATTGCCCCGCCGGCTTTAATCATGTGTTGAATTGGCAAAAAAACAGGAGGAAAGCGCTTCTACGGCAATTGAGAATCGATCGCTCTGGAAGTCGACCTATTGCTACTCCGCTTTATCTCCCGTCGCACAAGCGCACACTCTCTTCCACACACGCACGCACAGACTAACATGTGCACACCCATGTCAGAGCAAATGACAGAAGCACTAATTAAAGTGATGGCCAGGTGGAAAAGAGGACAAAAATGAGAAGTGGGTGAGGACAGGAGAAAAAATGGTGGGGGTGAGACAGTTGAACAGTGGGGCGCAGGCTACCATATTGGCCTCAGAGTGTCAGCTGTGGCAGCAGACTGAGAGGAGAGATAATTGTTTCGTCAAGGGTGTGATTGCCATCACTTCCCATATTCTCCGCGAACAAAGCACCTTTTAACATTTGTCTCTCATTTAACTTCATGGTTGCTGTCTGTCAAGCAGATACATCCCAGTCTTTTATGCCATTCATCAATACACATGAAGCTTGTGTAAGCAAACGATAAACACTAAATAGAGCCAGCAGAGTCAGACCTATATTGCTGAGCTCCTGCACTCAGCTTGATTTTTTCACCAATATGGAACAAATACCAACTTTCTAAAACTTAGTTTATCTGTACTTTATTTAGGGTTGAACAAAAAAAAGAAAAGATAATTTAAAAAAAAAACAATAACTCAGTTAACAAGAACCCCGACTGTTCCTGAGAAATGATTTCCAAGATCTTTATTTCTGTTGTCCTAAAGTTAAATGCAGAAAGCTTCAAATGGTTATATAAATTAATACTGTTGTTAGTAAAATGACATCACGGAGAGAAACTCTGAAATCTCTGTTTGTGACTAGTCAACCACACAAACTGGATGCATTTCTTGGTTGTTCAGCTTTTACAGGAAATGAAAATACTCCAGCTAGCGATTGATAGTTTTGCTTGCAGCATGAATGTTGAGCTTTCCATTGAAAGAACAATTTAAACAAAAAGCAGCACAAAGTCAACGGGCTTTATTAGGATTGGATTTGTTACCCTCTCATACTTTGAACTTTAAAGGTCACCTCCTGCGGGATGGAAGATTATTCTCATTTCTGCCATTCCCGAACATCAACGTTTCCCAGTGCTTTGACTTTCATTTGTTGAGGTATTTGATGTTTTTACATGTCCTATTAAGAGCTTAAGAGCACACTGGATCATAGTAAATAGGACAACTCACATTTAATTCATTGTTTTCTACGTAGCTGTCATACTCATCTCCCTTTGGGTCTTTGAGGGTTGCGAATGATGGGAAACACAACTGAAAAGAGTGTTAATGTACATGGCTGTGATTTACTGCTTTAATTTGTAAATAATAAAATTCAGACACATTGTCAAATAATTTAATTTCATTAAAATCATTTTAGGGCTGAAACAATTAGTAATTAGACGACCAAACATTCACTTTTTCCATGTGCTCAGATTTGAGGATATGAATATAGGATTTAGTCACGACTTTCTGACATTTTAAAGACAACAACGAAAGAACTAGCTTCAAAATGTACAGTTTAAAAGCCTGGTAATGCCTTTCTGATGCAACTTTGCAAGTTCCAGCTTCTCATTTACAATGATGGATTTCTGCACCTCTGCAACCCACTTCTTTGTAATTAAAGAGGAATGACAAAAACTTTTTTAAACTTTAGAAAATGTGCAGAATTTACAAAGCTATATGCAAAAATTGTTTGCAAATCAATTATAATTGTGTGAAACATCATTCCGTGCCATTAGACTTCCATTTCCACAAGAAGTTGGCATTGTATGCATCGGTGTAGGAGCCATCATCCCTTATCCTAGCACATACACTCAACTTCTCCTCTCTGATGGCAATATTAAAGTCCTCCATTATTCCTCCCCCTTTTATGAACATGTCCCTGTTGGCATTAACTACCCCTTGCAATTAGGGGCCCCTCCAGGTTCACGGCCCCTTATCAGAGGGGTTGAGTGGTTGGATAGAGGGATTGAAGGGGGGGGTGGCTTAACAGAGAGCTGGGGGTTGGTGGTGGTTGATGTGGCAGGGCAGTTCATCCATTTACACTGCATTAGTCTCTGTTGTCGATTTGGGATGTCAGCATTTCTGCCAGACTATCCCCATGTGGTTACCTACTCTGAGGAAAGGATCTAAAGGGGAAAGTGGTCTGTTGGACTTGTGAGAGAGCATCCTCTGAAACAGAAAGTCCATGTTTCACCAAATAAAGACTGATGAACAAGGTGTGACACAGAAACCCAGCCACTTAACAGGCACTAATGGCTGCACCAGATTACCTGTCATAGCCAGCCCATTGCCTTCCAAATCACCATCTCATCGCGTCAGCACTGCCACAGAAAAATAGCTCCGATCAGCTCGCTCTCAACCTCAAACCTCCATTAGAAAACGCCATTTCCCACGGAGGGTTTCAAATTGAGTTTGGGCATGCTTAATATTCCACTGCTTTGATACCTATGGGCTGCGTGTGGGTGGGATGTGACATTATTCATCATTTAAGTATAGAATATTAGATTGTGTCACTCGTTCCAACTTCATAATGCCGCACGGCGAGACAGCGGGTCATAAATCTAGAGACAGAGACAGACCAGTAATTTATCACGTCTCAGAGACACAACGAGAGTGAGGCAACCAAGTTCTTCGCAAAGTTGGAGAGATTGAAGCAGCTCAGAATTGGAAGATGGGATGTTTTTTCAAGCGGAGGGATGAATGCAGTGCCTCGAGATATTCTCAGCTTGGAGTGCTGTGACGCAATTTAACAACTGTGAAATCAACTTTCAAGCACACAGAGCCTCGAGACATTATTAGAGGTACCCCCTTCTAAAGGTATCAGACCTAAAGTCCTGTATTATTATGAATCCGTTTCTCTCACATCACAACATGCCGCATTTCATGTGAAGACATCCAGGTTTTTAGAAGCATAGAGAGAAAAATAAAAGTAGGCCGGTGACTTTTCGGGGGCAAAAATTGCATCAAAAACCTTTAGGAAAGTTCAACTGTCACAACATAAGCTCATGGACTTTTCCCTTTTAATAACTGATTCAGTTGCTAACATTTATAGGAGCCTGATTTAGAGTCAAGACTCAACAGTTCCAAGCTCAGAGGAAGAAAACCCACAGGTGCTCAACATCATGTCATAACAGCCACTTACAGTAGGAAAGAGGTAATTGAACATAAAATGGTAGTTCAGAGCTCATTCATTCAGAGATAAGGAGTTTTGAGTGAACTGTTACGTTGCCAAATTGTTGACTCTATTCAATTTGAATCAAGCTCAGTGTTCAGTTATTATACCTTATGCAAACACTGAATGTCATGTTAGGTATGAGGTTTTTATGAGGGCCAGGGACGCAGCTTGCAAAATGATGATGATTCTCCAGGTAACAACAAGTGTTATGTGTGGCTCGGTTTAAACACAGTCTGTAAGAAATACGACAATTACTGTTGTGTTAACAGAGCAAAAACAAAAGTCACCATTACCAACTTACCTACTCTATGATCATATAATTACTATCCTTTAATTGTATTAAGGGTACATCTCTGTCACCTTGCCCTCCATCAGTCTTTCTATCCATCCACCTATCCACAGATTTATGCATCCTTCCATCAATACTACTTAATAAATTATTTTTAATTAACCGGCCGATTTGGGATTAGAGTGACGATACATTTCTTTATAGGATTTTCTGTCAACAAAGTAATAAAGTTGGGAGAAAAACTGGGCATTACAAACACAAAAAAGAAAGTGTTGGTCTCCAGAGCAAGATGTGGTTCAAGAGGTTAAGCTGTCAAGACAATGAAATCAAAAAAGTAAAATCACAAGAAAAGATCTTCAACAACCGCTGCTCATCTTTTTCACCTTTTGAAACAATAGGAGGCAAATGACTAAATTCATACCACTCTCAGCTTGCATCATATAGTCTGAGGTTTCAGTGTCACTATCCCACTAACTAAATGACACATTTGAGCTAAAGGAGCTCAATGTACACCAGCAGGAAAAAGTTTGTGTGTGTGTGTGTGTGTGTGTGTGTTTGTGCACATGCATGAACGTGTCACACGTAATGCTACGCTCAGCACAACAACAGGGTGGTTCCTTGCATTATGATGGCTGCCAGGTCGAGCGATTTAATTACACTCCCCACAGTTTGCAGCATGGAGCCTAATAAACTGGAGTGTCAATCTCAAACTCATTTAGGGGTGAGATGCCACATCTCTGGCTACATTAATCAATGATACTGAGGCTGAATGAGAACATGACACTGTGATTGATTCTTCCCCTTAGCTGATAAGGTTAAGAAAGTTTGACATGGAGTAAATCTGATCACAGAGTGAGAATGATACACTTTCCTCAACTTCTATGGAGGTGCACTTGAGCAAGGCACTTAAATCCAAACCACTTTACTTGAAGTGTTTAGTGAAAAACAGTAAAAGACAGATTAGATTCAGCTTCTGGTTCAAACAAACA
>NW_022280051.1:854304-869790 GCF_004355925.1 Anarrhichthys ocellatus | reverse complement strand
ATATATATATGAGATATGAGGAATGAGAGGAGAAGCAGCTCATTTACACAGAGAGACACTGAGAAGGATCAAACTTACTCGAGTCGTGTATTTGTCCTGACAGCAGCATATTTTTTTTAAAGTTGGAGGAATTTTTAAATGAAGTAAACATCAGAGGGAGGATACAAAATGAAAAAAAAAATGAATAACAGAAGAAAAACTCATCCCAAGTTCCAACTAAAAATGGTCATCGAGCTCCTAGAGGTGTTATTGTTCAGATTTACATACTGCAAGGCCTGTAGGCTCAACAGCACAGTCTTCATGGGTTTGTGTGCATAATGGGCTTGTTGCCTGAATGCAGGAGAGCCCGGTGAATTTAGATCACTCTCTCTCTCCACTATCTTACTTGTCATTGTCAATCATCGGTCTCCCTTTTCTCTTTATTTTTTCCTGCAATTATCTTTTTCCTTTTCTTCTTCTCCATAACCATTATTATTCAGTCTTTCTGAGATTTACATCCTACTCTTCTTTGTGTTCCCCTTTTTTTTTTCCAAAGGATCTTTCACTCGAGATGGGGAAACAGATTGACGAACATTTCCAATTAAATGTTCTCTTTTTATTGATCTATTTTTACTGCAGATTTGAAACTTGGTGTCGGCATGCTGTTCATGAATATGTCCCTTGTAGTCTTGTATTATCTGGCAAATGCTGGCACTCAGACTGCCACATCTGTCATAGTGAGGCAGTACAACTTAACAGATTGTAGGTGTGGGAGTGCTCCTGCCCACACACACACACACACACACACACACACACACACACACCGCCTGATTTCAGGTTCAAGTTGGTGCCAGTTAAACATCAGCTGTGTGAGCCCTTCATGACGGCCTGAGCAGCCCGCTGTAAACCAGGCCAGATGGCGTCATCCACCATGGGAACACGTGGCACCTCATGACAGGGCCCTCCACATGTCAACATCCTCTCTGAATTATGGGAGCAAGTGAAATATGGAGAGCTCTCCCTTTAAATTAACACTTCAGGGTTCTTAATGAGATCGGGTACCTACGGAGGCTGTGGCAGTCGCCACCGTCGGCATCCCAAGGTGGCGTTGCCTGAGCCGTATTTTAGCCATCTCTATTGCATTTTGAAACTTTATCAGTGGCACGCAGGCCTCGTCTGTGCTGCTGCGAGGACACAGTTTGATGCTATCAGAGGGCGCGTTAACTGCTGCATTGAGCTTTAATGAAGAATAGATTAGGTAGGACATTAGGATGCAAAGCACATGCCATTCCCACGCTGAGGGGAAGGCCCGTATTAGGCCCGATAAGAGCTTTTTCTGCTGATCTCACACAAACATGGATGGTCTCCAGGGGCCTGTTTTGGCCTGACTCAATGTTTACAATGTCATTCATCACCGAGACAAGTTTTGTTTGCTGACTGGGTGTCACAAACAGTTACACACACACATACACAGGTCTCCCTCCTCTGCAAGAAAGTGATGCATCGTGACCTTAGAACCTCTAATCACTCACCTACTCACGCTCAAAATAAGCAGGAGCAGGTTCAAGTCGTCTCTTTGTCCCCTAATTAACTCTCAGAAGTCCCCTTGACCTGGATTTTTCAATTGAAACCTCCACCACTATACGCTGCTTAGACAAAGAATTACAAGTGCTTTTGGTACTAATTTTTGCACCTACGGTCAACAAGCATGTATTCAAATCAGAGAGCTTTAGATACAAGACCTCTTGAATGACACAAATAACTAAAGAGGCACATATAAAGCCGACATTGGACATAAATTGATTTTTCCTCTCCAGTTCTGGCATCACAGTTGGCTGTTATAATTGGTCGTTTCATCTCGTGGGCTTTTCGCTTGTAAACAATGCTATCAATACTACTTCAAAGCACTCCACACATATTACCTAAACCATTTCTTTCCCATCATTTTCCTCCAAGGTAATAAAGGCCAAACAAAATCAAACCCATACCGAAGTCATTTCCTCTCATTTAGGTCCACCATCATTCCAGCCTCCTGTGTTTTATGCTTTCAAACGTCAAAGGTCACTCTGCACCTTTACAGAGCTGCTCCAATTTGACTGGGACTCGCATCAGTCCATAAACATACACACATTCTACCAGTGAGTGATGACATACATCAATAGCTGTCCATCACTCACTAATGATCGTGACAGAGCATTAGCTGGAAGGTATGGCAGCTTATGGGGGGAGATAAAACAGAGACAGAAAGAGGAGGATATAGACAGAGACCAAGCGAGTGTGTGTGAAGAGGACATGATATACGAGATGGTGTGGACTGTTGCACCTTTCATCATCTCCTCTATAAAGTCCAGCCAGTCATGAAATGAGGATGTTAAAATCGTACAGCAAACACAACCATCAAACTGTACAGCTAGCCCCCAGACAGCTAACATTTCTGTACAGATGAATGCAGCTCTGATTGGTCCGCAATTCAAACAACACTTGCAAATTCAAATATTACAAAAATGAAGAATAATACACAAGGTAGTCAAGGGAAAAAAAAGAATGTGAGGAGGAATAGTCATCTAAATCCTGTTCAGATTTTAATGCAGAAATATGAACATCTCAGTTTAGATGTCATGCAGATTTGAGCTACCAAATGCAAAGGAAATACATTCCTAACGCACGCTAAATGTTCAGGCCGCAGTAGAATATTAGACACTTTAAGAGAGATTGATATTGTTTGAGGAAAAACTCATCCATATTCCTTTGATTCTCATCTGTTCAAGTATTCATTAGGCTCTTTGCTTCATCTAGAGGGTGGTGTCAAAGTGTAAGCACAACAATGAAAGCAAATATCCTCAAATAACTTCTTCAGTGTTTCATTTAAACCATTCTGGTAACGTTTTTTGATGCCCCAAACTTCTTTCCTAACTCAAAGGAATGAACGTGACATTTACATTCCAATGCGATTCATCTTCGCCGTTTTGTACCGAGATAAAAAAAAAAAAAAGAAGAAGAACTTGTAAGAAAAGGTCAGTATCTTTGGTTGTGGAGCATGTGCATGTGTGCATGTCTGCAGTGAGTAAGTGGGATTTATGGAGACAGTAAACCCAGGGATGCTTGTCGATGCCTCTGTCTGCTGCAACTCCTCACACACACGCACACAGACACAACACACACCCTACTACTCTACCTCCCCTAGTTTACTGCAATGCGCCAGCAGTGGTTAGCACATAAGCACTAGGAGACAAAAGAAAGACAGAAAGAAAAAGAAGAATATAGCCAGAGCTACAGCGAGAGAGCGAGCACAAATAAGAGAGCAAAACACTCACTGGTAGTCTACTGCTATGGACTTTCTTCTTCCTCTTCATTGATTCTTCAGATACATTTTTTTTAATACACCTTCATCAATAGCACTGGTGGTCTGACAAATGCGTTTTTCAAACATTTGCCAGTCAATAGTCATTTAGTCTGTATCTTTGTCCCTTGAGTAAAGAGTCTCGATCAATTGAGGTGATGAAAATTCAAATAAATCAGAAACAGGGACGAAGTGGAGCACTCCTCTGTATCCAGTGGAGCACAGTGCAAGCGGCCGTATGAAAAACCGATATGTACGGCTATCTCTTTCAATGGGAGATCAGTTAGAGCTGTTTGTGTGGTGGAAGAGCCACAGCTAGCTGGCTCAGGCATTGTTAAAGTATCGGGGAGTCAATAGACTATTAACAGACACTTATTCTTTTGTTGTGTTAAGAGCATAACTCTGCTAGAACCAGATAAAGTGTCCACATGTGTTGGAGGGTGCGGGAGAGCCAACAGGCTTCAGGGGAGCTGCACGGCATCTGTTCTGTTCAGGCACTGGGAGTTTTAAATCTATCAAATATACTGAAACACTATTGTGCATACATGTGTAAACAAAACCTATTCACAACATCTATCTGTGCTGGTTTGGCTGGGTTTTGGTTTACTGTGAGACTACGAAACATAATTCAGGAAGGCTTGTTTGAGTAACAGATCCATGAGTTTGAAGGCTTATCAGACACCCAAACAGTGCACAGGGGTTTATGAAACTACCAGGATTGCACAACTCTGCAATCATTTTATCTTTCATTCCAACAATTACAATTCAAACAGTAGAAACACAGCATTCGCCGTTACTGTACTATCTATCAGGATTTAAATGAATGACGGGGCTCCCAGAGTCCAAGCTGACACCTAAAATGACTTGCTTTGTCAGATGAACAATCCAAAACCCTCAATATTGTAAAATGACAATGATATTAAAACACTGCAAGTGGGGATCACAGTTTAGTTTGATAACTAACAATCAAATATTAAAATCTAAACGGTTAATTTTCTGTCGATCTCCTAATTGATTCACTTATTTCAACACCTAATCCAGAGAATCATCAGGATACTAATATTTGGCTTCAAGTTCACATCCATCAGATTTGGCCAAAAAACATTTGGCCAAATCTACTTGACAGCCTTAATAGGCTCTGGGGCACAGCAGAGAACACCTTCAGTGTGTCTGTGTGTGTGAAAGGTGTTCCGCTTTCCTCATTGCAGATCCAATTCTGCCATACTGCCACCATCTCTAAAACTGCAGGACAATTAGAACCCATGGAGACCTAATTACAGCCAGGACCAAGGCTCCAGCGTCTTCTAACGGAGTAGCAGAGCTCGTCCCCAGGGAAAAATCGTCTTGCCAGTTAATTATGCCATTATTCTATCAATTCAGACTGACAGAGGGGACCCAAGCCACGCTTGACCTCCAGGACCCAGACAGCGAAGAGAAGAGATCCCCTGTAGAACCACGCAGCCCTGGATGACTCCATGACTCCCTGACTGCTCGCTCTCCACCTCCTTCCCTACCTTTCACCAATAAACAGTGAAGAAGATGAATGATGAGATGCTGGCCCTGGTTCAAATTAAGCAGGTACACCCTCCCTTCCTTGCGCTTGCCTAATAAATTTGCTTACTTGCAGACGACAGCAGTGGCTTTTACAGCCGCTGATTGTGAATATGACTGATAATGGGGTTGAAGAGGTCGTGGAGGAGCCTCTTCCAAGTCTTAAGCAAGAGAGTGCTGGCTCTGCAGTATAAAGGATTGTCGCTGAAGTTTCACTTGCTTTGTGATCATATACAGATATAAACCATTCAGAACTCAGGATGGATTCACGGCTTCCCTTACAAATGTTTTCAAAGCTGCTCACTGCAAATATTAGACTAAAATGTTGTGGTTATTTATTTTTTTACAACATATCATTGACCCTAGATCATCGATTATAAATCACTATACCGAAGACAACACAGGCCATTTATGATGGAGAGCACATCTCCTTTCTTACTGCTCCCTGAGAGAGGGATGCCACTCAAAGACTATAATGGACCTCTAATGAACTCCAAATCCCATGGCAGTACATTTACACTGCATTATCGCTTCCTGACCCTTGACCTCCCGGTGGAGTAGAGCGGAGAGCACTTCTGTCTGCAGAGCTCATTCAGTCATTATGCCTTCGCACAGACCGTATAGCATGACGCTCGAAGAATGGGTATTATAATGGAGTGAATGACCAATGCAGTGCATACGCCCAACTCTGCCTCTAAACGCTGGACTCGCTCTGACGATTAGCCAGGCTGTACTTATAACAGCGTGGACTCTTTTAGCGACCTCCAATCACAGTTATGTGTAATGCGTTTGATATGTATCCAGACTGTAGGGGTAAGTAGTAATACATGTGCCCAAGGTCTTATAGCGGCAGGGAAAAGAGGAAAGGAAACAACAGGGAAGAGAGCAGAATGTCAGGCACTCACTCTCTTTTTCTCACACGTTCGCTGTACCTTTCCCTCCTCTCCCACTCACATAAAGACTGAGCAAAAAAACAAAAACCTAAATTATGGTGTTCAAAATCAGCAAGCAAAATCCCTGGACAAATTTCCTAATCAAATCCAAAGAAACAGTCCATCAATGGCGGACCTATCTTCACATTTCTCGCTCTTAACAAATGATGTGCCCGATGCCGTGGCCAGAGAGAAATGGTCGAGGACGGGTGAGGAACGGGAGTTCAACTAATTGCCCGATGATAGAATTTTAGTGTCTCCTTCATTATAAAGCAACTTCTAAGTGTTATTGATCTTAGGAGGGTTGTCTCACAGTCATGTGGTATTAGAGAGCCCAACTGCTCTGAGGACATGCATTATTCAACAGGCATTCTGACACGACGCCTCGCCAGGGCCTGCCAATTCCTCTCTGGTGGCCTGGGAGTAGCCACAACTCTCTGTCCACCGCACCCTCTACCTCAGCACACACATGCAGTCCTCGTGTGAAAGCATTAACATATCAGCTACATTCACATGTGCACGCACACGCACAGTAGAAACACCAAGTCTTGACTCTCTCTCCCCCCCCCCCCCCCGACTGGAGGTTGTAGATTGTTGTTTTGCTCTCTGATCGACCTCACACTCCACTCAGGGGTTAATCTATAATGAACTGACTGATGCTGCTGTCTGCTTCTATTCCCAACAAGTCATTTGTGGAAATCAACCTTTCCCAGCAAATGGACTGCAGACAGCATCTAAGAACAAGTAGCATGCAAGAGAAGACGTGGAGGCAGAGGAGATGAAATACAGAGAAAAAGAGAGAGAGATACAAAAAGGAAACTTAAGCTTGTCCCCATCTTAAAGATTTTAATTCAAGAAAGTGAGGTTGTACAAAATGTAGTTACTCAAACATATACAGAGCATATTTAATTGTAAAGTTTATAAGTCTGCAATTACATTCTATAACCATGCAGTGAGGTATTTTATCATCTTTTGTGCAGCTGACAAACAATATCTTTGGAAAATAAGTTTGAAATTACAATTTGAAAATTCAGATTTGAAGCATAATTAACAATTTACAACATAAGTTACTGTGGTCTACTATATGCTTGCATTCTGTCCAGCACCTATAAAAACGAGAATGCAATTATTACAATGTTGCCTTGTCAAACAGGATTAAATCTGGAGGAAATTAATCACAGGAACATGATTGATGGGTAAAATTAATAAAAAGCTTGTCGAGCTAAACTTACAAAGTAATACCAGATAGCTCATCCTTGCATGTCTACTAAGTTAAAGTTGCCATAAAAAAATTCCTATGAGGACGCACAACCAAGAGATGTACATAACAAAAGCACATCTCATCCATACGCCCATTCATCATTGTTTAGCCCTGCCTTCTGGTAAAAGGGGCTTCGACTCATATAATGTGTCTTTGTTTTCACTGGTTGCAATTATCTAGGAGATCAATGGGTGTTATCAATACCTTACAGCAATTAACATTTAATATCCTTCCACAGCCACTTACTCCATTAATGGCTGATTGATTATGCAAGGCCTGGGAGCCCCGCAGCTGGGAATGGCATGGATCTGTTCTGTCTATCTGTCAAAGTAAAGGCGGGCTGCTCTGCTGCAGAACCTCTGACTCCAGCTAATACCGTATCGATATGAGGTTACTTCAACCAGAGAGGGAAAGATCAAGAGATCCAGGAATTTCTCTGTCTGTTTCTCTCGTGCCACCGTCGTTATTTATTCCTCCCTCTTCCTGTCTTTCAGGACAGATATGAGGGTGAAATGCAAGTTTTATATCTGCCACCACTCCGAACACCCTCCCTTCCACCCCTGCAGTTCTTCGTAATCTAATCAGTAGTGATGTATTTTCAGAGCAAGAAGGCACTGCTTTCCATTTCAATCAAATTCAAGCCTTTGAGAAGAACCCATAATGCAATCGTTCCGTACAAAATTCAGGCCCAATTTAAGCCCTATAGACTGCAGATGACTGATAAACACTCCACTCCTTGTGGCTTTACTTTGCTGCAGTGCATCGTCATAAATAAGAGCTAGCTCTGTGCTCTCTCTTTGGGAATAGTGCAGGCCAACTTTAAATTGGCAGTAGAGGTGGACAGGGTAAGAAAGAAGGTGAAGAAATGCAGAAGTTAGGAACCTTGACAGGTGGGACTCTGCTAAAGAAATGTAATTGGAAGACACGACAAGCCTCAGCTGGGTGGACAGGTCCCAGAAACAGGCTCTCCATTACCAAGTGAGGGGGATAGTGGAGTGCAGAGGGGTGGGGGAAGAAGGAGATTGGGAAGGTTTCGCTTAATAAACACTTTGTTTTCTGCTGACGATCAGAGGGGTAGAGAGAGGGATACATCGACAGATCGATAGACTGATTTGTTCCGGGCTCTCCATGTTCATCAGACCCATACTTCTCCCTTGGGAGTGGATGGACTGAAGAAAAGAGAAAGAGGTGAAGAGAAGGAGGACGGGTGATTGGAAGGAGGAAACAGACAAGTGAAATCAAGGGAGTAAAGTGTAAAAAAAAAAAAACAGCAGGAGAGTTGAAGAGTCAGGAAAGCAGACAGACCGATGATGATGGAGGGAGTAATGGAAGGAGGAAATAGCGATGGTGTGGGAGGGAAAGAGACTGCGAATGTTGAGAAGGAGTGGGAGAGGATTTGGATAGTCTGAGGGTCAAGTACGAAGGTAAACGACAGCAGCGGTAGTAGGAGGGGTTGACTGTGTAGGCGACATACAGAACAGGAAATCCCTTCAATCGCCACTGGATCACTGGCTCAAGAACGAGCCCAGATACATTTCTCTATCCTCCTCTGTTTTGCAGACACACACACACACACACACACACACACACACACACACACACACACACTTCCCTCATCAGTCTTTCCGACAACTAACACAGGTTTGTCTAAGGTATCTTAAAAAAAAAGTCTATCCACTCCCTGCTTATCTCTCTCTAAGGGCAACTTTATTCAAGAAGAGATGATGAGAAGAGGAGGAGAACGGTTAGATAATAGCATAGCAATTTTCTGTCTTCTCCACAAAAGCAAAAGAGGCCCTGGTGCATAATGGCAGCAAGCAATTGTATCTGCACAGATTTCCATTGCCATTACAGCATTGTTCGATTTGATGTCAGTCAAAAAGCTGTAGCGCTGCAAATCACTCCGTCTGTGCTTCGAGGTTCTCTTGGTAACAGACGAGACGCATTATTGCTCTCTACAGTATATCCAATTTCACCAATAATTACACAGTTCATAATCGTTCCTGCCTCAACTCTCACCAATTAGCAATGGAATTACACCCAGACAGGGATCGTTTTAAAGGTCGTGAACCAAGAGGAAATTGCTGTGATCTTATCAGCATATGATTACAATTCATTCAAAACAGAGCCCATAATGAGCTCTGGTTTTTTTTACAGCGCCTTATTCAAAATAGGAGAACATGTTGATCTCATCCTTTGATCGGTCTTGTGGTAGTGTATGTCAGTGAGGAGGCCCCACTTCACCTTTACATCTTCATCACGTTGTAAATTACTCCACAGGGCACAGTTCAGGATTCAGAGTTCGTGTTCAAGAATGCCAAAATGGACAAAGACAATATAAATGAAGATGATATGAGGAATATCAACAGAACTTCTCTAAAGTGTAGTCCAATTAGCCAGCAATATTCAACATATCTCATCTTTAAGAGGTTTGTCAACACCATAGGCTAAAATGCAATATTGGGATTACAGTGCAGGTAAAATACTATCTCTGTCTGTGTGAAGCGTACAATAAAAAAATCAAGCAAAGGACAATCTTTCAAAAGTTTGATATTAGGGTTGCTCCTTTCTTTTTCTTTGCCACCTGCTTTCATTAATTCCCTGGAGCTTTTCTCCACAAGGTGAGCAGCAGAAAATGAATATGATAATAGTAAAAAATACACAAAAGGCAAATCTGCCCACGTAAATGAGAAACACAGCCAGGGGTTAGTAGATAAGAAGCAACACATAAATGAAACGTGTAAAGGTATAAATGCTCCACAGGCTGCAGGTATAAATATGTATTATGAACCTGCTCCACTGACGCATTGCTGTGGGCTTCCATTTTTCCACATGGAAAATAGCCACAGATGCCGTGTTTTAACCAATCAAATTTGCCCCTGGGCAGGTCGTTTTTAAAGCAGTGGAGCACAGTAATCTCAGCCAATCCTTTTGTGCGACTGCCGGGGCTTCTGGGTCAGAGATGAGGGGAGTGGCATGAGAAGAAAGTCGCCAGGCAACTGCGGTCACAGCCTGCGGCTACATATATGCAGTAAACCCCTGACAACTATCATTTCTGTTCAAAATCATCATTGCAAGGTTCACCTGATTGTATCCACATTACCTTTTTATATTACCACCATGTAAAGGCAACTTTTTTTTAATTTATTTGTTTTTTTTACATGATTTCATATTGCGCCGTCTCCCATTTGTTTTTTTAAAGCAATAAGACCTGCAAAATATAACGTGGTGGCTTTTTACAACAGCAGCCAGCTGATGTGTGGGCTGCAAACAGAAGTGTGGTAAAGTTTTCACAGAAGGGACTTATCTTTGTTTGCTATTATGTGCTTTCTATCCCTCAGGCTATTTCACAAACACACAGAAAGTACAACAGATATGTGAAGTTCCTGTAGTGGTCATAAATCCAATATGATGTTTCGCTTGATTAGAGTAATGGAATGAAAGCAGAGGGTGAAATGAAGGGTGGACTGCAACAGAGTCACATTCCGAACTCCAAAGTCCAAAATTAATAGCTGAGGACGGCTTCTGCTTTCCGTTAGCTGGAGGTTAACTTGTTTGCAGAAATAGTATTTTTGAAGATCACATTTACTCTACCTCCAAAATGTTGTAATGCAGAAGAGGAATAAACGTTTTGAACAACGCCTTCCACAGTGTACAAGTACAGGAGTTACGTCTGGGCTTGTTACTTTAATTACAAAAAAATACTGCAAATGTGAACTTCAAAAGACTATTTTTGACTAAGAGTCCGAAGCAGTTCACTTTGCAGTTGGACAGCGCAGATGCTGGTGTAAATGAACCTGCGACACAAGAGTGAGCGTGGCAATTATATTCACAACTATTGGATTTAATGCGGTCAATGTCTTTTGTAAACCATTATGGAAACAAGAAAGACAAGTTCCTTTATCGGGGAAAGGGATAAAGACAAAACCAAATATCACAGCTAGATCTCTGCTGGAAAGAAAACATTTCTTGTCTTGCACATATATTAACAGGATTAATGTTGTTGTTTGTTATTGCGCACATGACACTGGGATGCTGGGAATATATCGTAGGCAGTGCTCCATTAAAATGCAGGGCCAAAGGTTTTTGTGTGTACGTGTGCAAGTAAAGCTTCGCATGTACACACACACGCAGCTATTTTCACGTGAACGCACTTGGTTGCATTTGTGAACACATACATAATGCAGGTCAGCTAGCATGCAAATGACTACAAAATTGTTATCCTGTTAGAGCTTGAACGACAGAAGTTCAATCTCTGGGCGCTGCTTGCCGAGCTAAATGCTACTGGGTTTTTTTCTGCCTGGATGTTTATCCGCCAAACTACCTGCTTTCAACAGCCTCCACAGATTTACCTGACAAAAGCAAGTCATATCCTCTGTTGATATGAGGCATTACACAGCTGGATAATACTAAATGGCTATAATATACCAGCAGGGGTTTGATAAGGTTCCTGTTCAATACTAATCAATTGAAAGACGATGTTGATTATTGTACTGAGTGACGAGTGAAAACACACTTTCTTTCAAGAACACAAAAAGTAAATGATAAAGTGCTATTATTGTGAACTGTGATGCATTAACCTCTAAAACTTGCATATTTTTTCTCATTGCAAACTATAGAATAATAGGTCTTTAGCTGTTAACAGTTGATAAAACATTATATACCCAATGCTCCTTTGTAAAGGCCTAACAATAGATCCAGCTGTATTCTTTTAACACTGAATAATTTAAGTACAAACTTACAGCAGTAGGTGAAGGCCAAAGATGAACTTGCTTGGCACAGACACCCTTTCACGTCAGCTGTGCAATAGTTGACACCTTTCTCCTTCACTCAGACGTCAACACGAACCTTTCCTTCACCTCAATGGATGAATGCATCACTGCCAAGCTGTCGTTGATCGTTTGATTTTTCTAAATGCAAAACATTGCTGGCAAATATTGTTTCGGGAAGAATATGTGATGAGAGAGAAGCCAGGCAGTTGTAGAAGTATGCTTTACTTTTAGGCTTTTTAAAATAGGCTAGGTGTTGACAAAGAGTTTTGAGATTTGGCGAAAGATGTTATCCGTCACTCCCCATAGTTTGCGGATTGGTCTGGTACGTATCTGGTTGGAAACTGACTCGCATTTCAAGTCCAAACTGAAAGCTGATTCACCAGTTTTGGTTTAATTGAGTTTAAGAGTGAAATGCCTTAATGACTTGGCAGTGTCTCCCATGGCAGCTGTTGGAGGACTTTAATCATGTAATGCAACTTCAGTTAACTGTACACATATGGGGTTACAAGTAGCAAACAATTGTTTTGCAGCAGTTTCCGGCAAATAGAACATTTTTTTACAGGAGAGGTAGCTCAATGCGGTTTTGGGGAAACTCATAATCAAACAATAATTGCCTCTCTCTCAAGGATCATCATTTTGGTGGGATGCAATAATCAGATTCAAGTTTAGATTTATTTATTCTAGGCCTCAGTACAAACATAGAAACAAAAAACAGCAGTCAAAAGGGAAACGACCAGAATAGATCTTTAGCACAGAATAAGTAATTCAATAGGAGGCAAAACACTTCTCAAAATACTTTAACTGCCTGAAACAAAATACGTTGAAACGCAGATGGATGTTTTACAGAATACGTTTTCTAATCTTAACAATTCCTGTGTTTTTACATTCAAACAGAGCATGATATTCACCCCCCAAGCAGTTGTCTTAATAAATAAATGGAAAAATTACAAAACATTTGATTCCTTTCCAAACCTTAGTATCTTCCTGTTATATTAGGAATTCTACAATTGAAACTTGCAAACTACATGTAGTCTGGGCATACCTCCTATTTTCATGAAGTAGATACTTTCACAACTTAAAGTCCTTTTTAAAGTTCATAGTGCCACGTCTGCAGGAACTGATCATACCCGTTTGTACATGACCAAATCCAAACAAAGCATTTCTCCACAATGCAATGCAGCCAAGATATACAAATACAGTTAGAATGTATGAAATGGAGATATATTAGTCCAGCTCATATTGTCTAGTAGTACAGCAGTTCAAAAAAAACCTTGAGCAGGAAGCACCATATCTAACACAATCGTCATGTTTAACAAAAGGGAAAAGGGCTTAATCTTGTCAAACACAGCACAAAGCAATCAGAGGGGCTGATCTTTGATGAGGGAGATGGATTATAATCAAATAGAGGCTCGGAGTTTGGCTATCATTCCTGGGTATTAACTGTGGCTGTGGCACATCCACAGACTGCAGGAGGGTAATGAAAGAATAATATCACTAATATGAAAAGGGCTTTTTGTGGATGAAGTTTTTTAGGACTGCTTTTGTGCAATTGGCAGACACAATTTTCAGGGCGAGAACAGAGACTGCAGGCAGACAACTCTCTGGTGGTTACAACTTCCAGTAATGCAAGTTAGTGGGAGCAGCAACAGTGATAGTTAGATGAGCAGTTGTGTGACCAAAAAGACACTATGTCAAATGCTTTGTGGGGAGAAATCGTGAAGCTATGGTAAATTCTAAATGGACTTGTACTTGCATACCGCCTTTTTAGTCTTCCGACCACTAAAAGCGCTTTAACACTACATGTCAATCACCCTTTCACACCCATTCATACACTGATGGCAGGGGCTACCATGCAAGGTACCACCTGTCCATCAGGACTATCTAACCGTTCACACAAACATTCACACACCGTAGCCACAGCCTTTGGGAGCAATTTGGGTTAAGTGTCTTGTCCAAGGTATGGAAGCAAGGCTTTGGTGGAAGAAATCTAGAGTGCTGGATTGATTTTCTACAGGTGAATTAAAGTGCTTTTAAAAATGTTTTTTTTTTATTATCTGTAGCTTACAACTTGAATATACGACAGTTTTCCAAATAATACTCGTCTTTTTTACACACACACGCACACTATTGTCTACCACCCATGATAGAGCTGAGCAAAATGCTTTAGCCAAACATTGGACAAACATGCAGAGCATCTCAGCACTGGATCAATCATCAATCAGTATGGTTGCTCAGCAGGCAGTTTGATTGAGTTCAACCCCTTGATAAGGTGCATTGCATTATTTAGGGTTACGTGTGGAAGCTATTCATTACCCACCTTTCAATAGCTGACACAGGCTGATGGATAGTTATCTTGTTAGAAGAAAATTATTCATTGGGCAAATTACACAATTTTAATGGATGGTTAGTTAATGCTGAGCTGTTAGCTAGAAGCTCCCTAATTAACATCAATATCCATCTGAAGTGTCCGCAAACAGAAGAAAGGTGTGGGATTGTGTGCTGGGTGAGAAGGGGTGATGTTGAGTTTCAGCTCAGCTCCACTCTTGTTTGTAGAGGTACGCCTTCTTGTCTTTTGCGTCCTCTCCCCTAGGCCTGAAGTAATTGTCACGGATGTCAAGCTAAGAGAGAATAAAGCGAGGAAGCAGAGGACCATATCCAGGCAGGACATTGAGGACAAAAGCCCAGTCAGGCAATGCCTTGTGGGGTTGTGTTGACTATAACGGGACCCTTCTTCTCCAGAGATCAGAAGGAGAGGCTCTCAGTTTGCAGAGGGCAGGTCTTTTGGGTCTCTGGGTTTCATCCAGACATGGTATGTGTATGGACCCAGACATTAGCACTGAGAATCCTTGCATTTCAAATACAGCCTAATGGGTTTGTGTGATAAATTGAATTAGGTTGAATTGTTCTGTAAAATGTGCAATTCATCAACATCAATATTTTTATTTTGTCTCTGGTTCTAACACAGTTTTGCACAAGTACAGGGCTTAAAACATAACTGCTTCAGTCATGTTTTAGTTTATATGCATTTGTGCAGAAAATCAACTAAAATCGTAAATCACCCTGAAGTCCGTAAAAAGAGTTTATTTTTCGGCCATTTCACCCAGCTGTACAGACCGGTCAGCAAGCAGTGAATGCAACACACGCTTCACTACTAACAAAAATTTACTCCTCAATTTTATGTAAGGCAAGTAAAGCTCCCCAGGTGCACATACTGTATATACACACTCCCCCACAGCACTGCGGCACGATCATACACAAATCCTAACCTATATACACTCAAGCCCTCTTTTTTTCTCTTCAATGCACACACCTATAAGCAAATGGGAGATGGAGGACATGTTTGTGAAATTGGCTTTGAGCATTGAGCCCCTCAATAAGTCATGGGTCGAGTCAAGGAATTTGGGTTTGTGGCAGCAGAGACACCGGAAAAAAAGATAAACATGCTCAGCGCTTTCCTTTTAGGGTTCATTACTCTGCGGTCCCGGGTGAGGCAGAGTTGAGAAGAGGAGTTAATTTCTATAGCCAGTGAGAAAAAACACATTAACTGAGACCTATCCATCTTCCCAGTGCTGACACCTCCATTTAAATCTCTTATTTCTAAAGGATGTAGAGGGAAATCGTCCTCTCTATGTATGAGCACTTACATGGGGG
>NW_022280051.1:828642-853904 GCF_004355925.1 Anarrhichthys ocellatus | reverse complement strand
TTCATTATGATATTTTCAATTTAAAAAGAGAAAAGAGAACAACCTTTCCTGCTCTTTTGAAAAATTGAGTGGTGTTTCCTGTGGATTAATTTCAGACATCTGGGAGTATATTCATAATGCTAATGCAGGTTGCTGTGTTTTCATCTGCTCCAGGGAGTGAAAACTATAATATAATAATAATAGAATATAATGTATATATTGAAAAGATAATATTGTAAATGTGCGTCACATTAAGAGTACACTTGAAATTTCATCAAAAAGAGCACTATAATGAATTTATGGTGACCTATAGGCTATGTAAAGATGCAAAATTACATTAATAGTTTCCAAGTCTTGTGCACGTGTTCAATCTTTTATGAGAATGTTTTTTTTTACTCTCTTTCCAACTTTTTAGTGCTCCCCCACCCTCTCATTAATCTTTACCTAAATCTCTAAGTACCTGGCTATTATATATGCTAAGTGTTCTTGTCATTGTGTCCCTGGTTACCCAGTGTAATGAGCAGCTTTAGAAAGGGATCTGCTGGCCCCGGGTGTCACCAGCTCCCCAACGAGACCAGCTTTGTGCCAGGGCTGCCAATATTATGCCCCATTAAGAAACAATGCCCAGCGCACACACACTTATTAGCACTAATCACAGAAATAATTAAGAGTGCTGGGAAGCCCTAGGTCGCCATCATAAGACTATTATTAGAAGAAAGCCAAAGTGATTGATGCTATTAGACACACTGTGTATACTCTAATATCCTCTTCTACTCGACCCCTCTAGACACATTTTTTGTCCCATTTTGGGGCAGTGGCTCTTTAGAGGGAAATAGCAGGTCAATATGTGGCAGGTCAAGCAGGTCATGCGGCTTGGAGAGAGCACAATAACTAACGGAGAAGGGTTTCAGTGTAGCTGTTAATGCATTAACATGAATTAGCTACAGCTGATAAAATCTTTAACCAACATAGGTCTTTGCTAATGAAAAATGACAAAGAGATAAAAGGTTCGATAAGAGCTTCGTCAGCGTCAGAGCTCAACAAATCTAAGTCTTTAGCTGACTGCGAACTGAATCCGGACTGGAACTGGCAATCGGAATCCAACCCTGTTTAGGAGGGGTATCATCAACCAGAAGCCAGTCCACAGAATCAAGACTGATCCAAGCCTTTTTTGATGGCTCAATATTGCCATCAAACCCAATCCTTTGCTCTGGGTACCCCAGCTGTCAAAGTTGCCCCTTTGAGCTCTGTTAAAACAACGGAGGTCTCCTCACGCACAGTGTTGTGAGCAAGTCAGCTGTATAGCACAGCCGGCAGTTTCAATGAATATAGGTGTCGGCAAAAGCTCTGTATTCAAGGATGCAGATTGGGATTGGAGTCAAAAAATCTGATCGGGACATTGCTATCACCATAATTTACTATTTTAATGTATAACTTAATACCACAGCTTGAATATATTTCTGAGAGCTAATCTTTAGTCTGAGTTTCACCGTCGGTGAAGTTATCGTTTATGACGCAGCAGCTTCTCTTTTCTCTCCTCTTCGGAAATATCAATTTTGAGGGAATGCTAATGTAATTACCAAACTTTTGGGGTTCCCAACAATGGACAACACAACCTGTACAACATATTATCGAGTACCAAGACGCATAACTTAGTTCCCTTTTTTGCTGAGCAGGAATTGAACACCCATGGAACATTGATTACTACAAATCTACTGTATTTGGCCCATGCTCAAACTAAACATACACGTGCGTACACTCCCACTGGACCCAACCTTCAGGGAAGCAAGACTTGCCTTTACAAAGTGGAAAATAATTTCCAATACATATTAATGAAGCAGAGTCAAATCGATGCCCTTGGAACTCTATGATAGTGTGCGCCAATGCAATGCTGCGACAGCACCATGGTGTATGTGTGGCTCAGATTTTGGGGAGTGGGGGCGGCTGTGCAAGCTAACTTGGCTCAACAATAAGAGCCCTCATCTATCATGCTGAGCTCAGAGTGTGATGGGGCCTCATAGGTCCATGTGAGTGACCCTGACTGATCATGTCTGGCTAGAAGGATTGGGAGTGTTTAAGTGCTTCACTACTGTATGTGTAAGCAACTTTAAATGGTGGGTTAATGATTCAAAACACAGAGAGAGAGCTTCCATTAATGATGTTTGGATGTGCAATCATTCTCACATGCACATATTTGTGTTAACTACTAAATGTGGCTGTATACTCGCACATGTGCACAGCCACACACACACACACACACACACACACACAGACACAATAAAATACTGCTTCTGCAGCAAATCGCCCGGACCAGCTTGTTCATCAAGGGCCGAGCTTGTGTATTGAACAGAGAGGGAATTACAACCCCAGCAGCACTCGTGGCTGACACAGCCACTTACCACTTGACCAATAGGCCATTTTCACTCAATGAATTACATATTTAACTCATTAATAACAAAGGCCGCTGACTACTGTACAGAGGGAATAAAAACAGGTGAGGAGGCAATTATGAACGTGCTCACACCTGTAATTTGAAATTCAGTCTTCAGGCACAGAAAAGCACAAACTGTGAGCTTTTGTAGGCTTTTTTCAGTTATCATTAACTGATATTTGACACAGCAGTGTTTACACATGCAGAAGGTGTTTTGAATCAATTTATTGGGTCTCAACGGCATGAATTGAAATATGTAGGATCATGTTCATTTTCCAGAAAAGAAAGACACGGTAATTAAAAGTGTCTAGCTGCAGTAACAACACACTCTCACACACACTGCAAATGCAGCATGGTTGAGCTTATTGTTATTCCTGTGCTGTGTTGCCACTGCATGATCATGCTGATACCCTGGGGCAATTTGTTATGGACATCAGAGGAGCAGCAAAGGTCACAAGCAAGACAAAGTATCCAGCCAGCCTATCATAGACACTGCTGATTCAGCACTTTGAAAGACATCACCTGCCGAAGTTCAGAAAAGAACGGGACAAAAAAGGAAAAAAATAAGTTGTCAGGGACGGCATGCAAAGGGGGTAAAAATACTGCCTGTCTTAATTTAAAATCCTGACCAAGAGCATTATACGTATGCAACATAGTAAATACCATGGGATTGCCTATTATTGGATGGTTAAAGTTTCTGGTTAAAACATTTCTCCCTGAATCAGGATATGAGGGATTACGGGCACTGTGGCCCCTTGATCATTGTAATTAACACACACACAGCGGTGTCACAACCCCTAGCCACCACTTAAACAGTAAGCCAAAACTGGGCAGATATCCACAATCTCCAGAAGTGGGATTAAATTGGTCTGTGTTGTCATAAACTCCATAATTTCTGACCCCTAAAAAGGTACTGAAAATTTTGTATTGGGTAAATATTTGACAGTGACAACGGGACCTCCAAAAAAGCACTGGAAGAGATAAGGCTAAACTGAAGCTCTTTGGGACAAGAGTTAGACACAGCGAGAGTAATTCTGAGTAAGAGTTTGAAGAGAGATTGAAAGAACTGGAAAGACAGAGACAAGGCAAGAGTCAGAAAGACTTTCACAGGGGAGAGGGAGACAGGAAGAGCGAGGAGTATTTAGGTCTCTTTAGTGCTGAGTTGCAGCCACTACTTGATTGGGTGCTTTGGGAGGAAATGGAAAAGCTCTCCAGCCAGGTGCTTATCTCTGACCAGAGCTTACAGAGTCAACCGACCGCCAAACTGCTTTACCCCGACTGCCAGACACTCACGGGGTAAGTTCCAATCAGCCTGTGAGGAGCAATGTCCAGGAAAGATATTTCCACCAAGCTAGTGTAACTTTTCAGAGGCAGATATGTGCTTTCTAAACTCCTGTGTCAGTTCAAAACACTTACATTTATGTTTCAAGCTCTGTGAACTCCTATTTCAACATTTTCACCAAAGGTACCAACCGTGCCAGAGGGCAGAAAGATGTAACACTGAAACATCATTGGTAGATGATCACAGAGGTGTAGTTTTAGGAACAGTTTATGGACAGTCTCTTCTATTGTGTCAACAATATCGAAAACGGTTGTGGTTGGAGGGGCACAGCGAGCAGGAAGAGAGATACACTTCAATATTTGTTTATTTATAGTTAGTGATATCGTCATCGCAATATTGAACAATGTTATTGCAAATTGCAGATTTTCCTCACATCGTACTGGCCTAATCAAAACGGATGGAAACAAATCCCCCAAAAAAATCGCCATAGCACAAGTTTAAGCTCACCTAACACCAGTGGTGTATAAAGTACCCAAAAGCCATACTTGAGTAAAAGTAAAGATACCTTACTGGAAAATGACTCCAGTAAAAGTAAAAGTCACCTATTAGAATACTACTTGAGTAAAAGTCCTAAAGTATCTGATATTTATTGTACTTAAGTATCAAAAGTAATTTTCTGATATTAAATGTACTTAAGTATTGAAAGTAAAAGTACAAGTAAATGCTGTTAATAAAAAAGCAAAGGGTCAGAATTATGAAGTTTATTATTTTAAGTGCTGTGGCACCATGACCAAGGACAAGGAGTTGTGTTGAAAATAATTGGGTTGGCTGTGATCCATCCAGGAGCAACAATATTCAACATAATATATTGTACATAAGTATACTTTTGCATCTGCTATGAACTTATCATCATAATTCTCCGAAAGGCAATATGACACTATGAAGGAGTTGTAACAGTGCGTTTATAAGTATGCTCATTCCGACTAGAGGATGTAGAGGGCAAATGCATAATATTATGTTCAGCAAAGAATATCCACTTGATGCATCAGGTCAGTGTTTTGAGAAAGGACACCTGCCTTGTAAACTCCTACGGGCCTGATTTGAACACAATAGGCAAAGGTTTTGCTCAAGCTGAATCTGCTACCATCATAACTCCATCTGATCATCCACAAAATGACTCAAATATCAAAACATGATCGATACTAAAGCAGCAACCCAGTCATTACTTGAAACTGAAAAATGTCCTGTTCATCTTCAAAAGACAATTCTACTAGAATATAACTTCTTTACATTCTATTAGAATGTAAAGAAGCTACATTGTATAGAACGATTCTATTGAAGTTATTCCTTTTTTAAATGCTTTAGACGAGTCACTAATCACTTTAAAAGAGTGATATACAGACATGAGATTGATCTTCTCATGTCACTCTCTTTATACAATGATATAAATTCATCCCCGTTTTATTGATATCTTACGAAATGTTACTCCTCATTTTTCGTGCGTTTTTCCTGCAAAAGTCCAGCAACATGAGTCTGTTTTCGCTTGTTACGCGCATACTGTCTTTTCAAAATAAACTTCCATCTTCACAGGAAACAACTAAGGTTTAGGCGATGAAACTACTTAGTTAGGTTGAGGAAAAGATCGTGGTTTGCGTTAAAATATCTACGGAAGTGGCGTTGCTTAAGTACGGAAGTCACGTCACAAATAAATCAACATTGGCTTCTCGTTTCACGCACGGAACAAACTGCGGCCTCCTGGAGGAAACACCAGTGTTTGTTTGACCCATCCACCTCTCCTCATCCCACCCGTCCTGTGTGGAATTCTACTCGTGTTGTCGCTCGCTAGCTTTAGCATATAGCATCCTGGGCATCACTGGGAATCTAAACACCGCGGCTTTGAGAGCACTTGTTTTGCGCATTAACGTGATTAACCAATGATTTAACTGATTCATCAAACCTGCTTGCTTGCAGTCTCTGTTCCACCACAGTCCCCGACGTTGGTCTCATGATTCATTTTGTTTCTAAAGATAGATTTGATTTTGTAGCGAGTAACGAAGGTTTCAGGGGAAATGTATCGGAGTAAAAGTATGTTTTCTTTGCAAGATGTAGTGAAGTAAAAGTTAAAGTCAACAGAAATATAAATAGTAAAGTAAAGTACAGATATCCAAAAAAAAGACTTAAGTACAGTAACGAAGTATTTCTACTTCGTTACTATGCACCACTGCCTAACACTTACGGGAAGCTGTGAAACTACATTGCATTCCCAAGTCCAAAGTCATACAGTATTTTCAGTCTACACCTTATGGCAGACCGTTCAATCAATTCACACTTAACTACATATGCAAGGCTGAATTTTTAATTATTAATCTGTTCATGTGGATCACCAAAATCAATTCAAAATATGCTTAACAGTACTTTTAATATGCTTCTCAACAATGATGATGCATTAAGGAGATCATGACTCCTTGGAGTGTTCACTGAAACGTGACCTATTACAAACAACAGTGTCGAACGTCAGCGCATTGTAGTTTTATTCTGGCTTTCAGTCTAAAGTCTAAAGATTGGTGGTTGCGGGGCTGCTGATAGAGAAGAGGAAAGAAAAGGTAGAGTCCAGAGAGAGAAGAGGACAGAAAAGCAGATAGAGAGTGAGATAGAGAGGTAGGCTTTGTGATGCTATGGGCCTCTGTGTCCTGCAGGGGATTACAGATGGCCCTCGGAATTAAATCAAAACTGTGCTGACTGCCAAGGAATGGGCTCTGCGACACATCGGGTGCCACATGAGAGGGGGGTAAAACTGGCGCAGAGGGAGGAGGCTGAAGGCGAGGGCTGCAGCCATAGAGTGAAAATCGCCTTCAAATGAGTTTTTGAAATATCTAAAAATAAATTGCCTTTGAAAAAGCTCAACAGACAGATATGCGGGCTGGATGGGGGCCAAGTGAAAAGTTGCCCTCTCCCTCCATTTCTCCTCATCTCAGCCTCTTCTATACCTTGGCATCATTCATTTTCTCACGTCTCATTCCCTTTCTGCTCACTCTCAGACACGTACACCAGGTTGCATGCAGATACTGTACTACCACATGGGTTTAAACAAAGGTCAGGTCTCTCATTTAGTAACCAATTAACAACAGTTGGATTAGAAAATGAACAAAGCACCTTCTCCTGGCTGATGATGTTTATCTACAAAACACTGTACTTAGGGATTCATTCCAAGGGCCCAGCAGATGGTAAGGTCTATTTTTAGAGGAAAAGATCGAATAATGTATAATTGCCTCGGCCTCCTCATCATTTCCTTTGCACATGCTGCGTATCATGCTTACTTACTTCGACCTTTGTGTTCCTTGTGGAACATGATGTAAAGTTTACCACCCTTGGGCAATTGTCTCCAGCCGTTGCCACATCAGTCCATTCTTCTTAAACTCTTGCTCTGTGCTCCTTCTCCAAGGGTTTCTGGGTCTTCCTCGCCCTTTTTGCTTTGTAGGTTCCATCTCAGTGGCTGCTTGGTTATTGCTGTTTGGCTTAGTCTAAGGGTATGACCGATCCATCTCCCCCTTCTCCTTTTCAGCTGTACTTCTATTGTTTCTTGTTTGGTGTTGTTGATTGTGTTTGGTCAGAAGATCCTCAGTAGTCGTCTTAAACAGTGATTAATAAATGACTGCAGCTTGTTGGTTGGTGGTGGTTTTCTCGGTTTCTAATATTTTTGGATTTCCATATTCCGTATAAGATGTTAAATGCTGTTCTTGCCTTTAAATCTTGCTCTATTCCACCATCCACAGTTACAACACTTCCTAGGTAAGTGAATTTAGGTCTGACTCTCGATACTTTTGGATTTTTGCTTTTGTTGCTGATCCACATGCTTTTGTATTTAGGTCCCTTTATTTTGAGTTGAAGCTCAGATGCAGATGTTCCAGCAGCTGGGACTAGTCCTGCATCTGTTGGTGGGTATGTGAGAGTAGTGAAATTTCATCAGCAAGGATGAGGTCCTCAAGCGCTTCTGTCAAGCTCCACTGGATGCCGGTTTGTTTTTTGTTGGTTTGGTTCATGATCCAGTCGATACATAAGAGGAAAAGAGAGGGCGAGCAGCCCCGACTCAACCCGGTGAGCACTTCAAACTTTTCTTTGGCGCATCCCTGGTGAAGCACTTGATACTGCATCGCATGATAAGTATTCTTGATGATGCTGATTCATTTTGGGGGGGGGGGGCTCCATAGTGTGCCACGAGTTTCCATCGCAACTCACAGTCTATGTTGTTAAATGCCTTTTCAAAATCAATCAAATTGACATAGACGGGTGTATGCCATTCTAAGGATTGCTCAATGATGATGATGAGGTAGCAATTTGGTCGCTGTGCAATCTTCCATGCCTGAAACCTGTCTGATTTTTTAACATACCCCTTATGCAGTCGCTCCGAAATAAATTAAACACTTTGCCTGGTGATGATAGCAACATGATCCCTTGGTTATCATTACAATCCCTGAGGTCTCCATTCTTGGGTATGATAGCAATGAGTCCGTCTCGCCAGTCTGTTGGTATGTTTCCATATATCAGCTTTTATAGCATGGTGGTTGAGGTTTCAACGTCAGCCTGTAAGGCCCTTCTGCCTTGCCATGTTGCAAGGCCTTAATGGCGTTTCACTTCAGATCTGGTTGGTGGGTCACAGTTGATCTCAAGGCTTGGGAACCTGTTCTGTAAGGTGGTCTGATACATTTCACTGGTTCTTATGTCCTGAAATAGCTGGATATTGAAGTTGACTCGGCTGCCTCTGAAGTTGTTACATCGTTTCAGCTTAAGTTGTATTTTTGCTGCTGGTAGGTGGGGGTCTGACCTGGCGTCTGCTCCCATCTTTACTCATACATCAAAATAGGCATACTACAATGATTGATTGAGTCTGGCTGAAATGTCAAGTGTATTGTAACAATTGTACTTGAAATAGTTTCATCATCTGACCATCATTTCTCAATAATAGTGAATGGTGAGTGCACGCAAGGACATGATTATCCTTCAAATTATGCATTGTTTTTTCAGAGAAAACTGATTTGGTATGGTAATTCCTTACAGAAAACAAGACCAGATCATTCACCTACCTAATAACCCAAATGCTTGATAGCGGAATATGTTAAACTGCTTCAACTAAAATTGTCCCATTTGTTCAGATTTGTAAACACTTGGTTCCGCACACTCTGCTCATTCCTGAGGCACACAATTAATTATCTTCCCCACGGCTTACCGTTTCCGTGTTATTGTTTTCCTTGTGTCTTTTCATAGATGCTCAAATGCTACAGTATAAACTATGTACTGTCAGGCCCAAACTAAAAATAATTAATTTCCTGAAGAAAATCATAAAGCTTTCACCAAAGACACAAAATAAACAATAATGTAGTGCCTACCCACCATCTTTAGTCTACCCCTGAAACATATACTGTATAGTTAAAGCTAGGGTAGGCAATTTATTTGAGAAACATTTTTTAATATTTGGTGAAATTCTCTTCACATCCCGACAGCAATCAATAAATCCAATTAAAATAAAATAATAATTCTGTTGCTCTTACAGGACTGTAGTAAGCCCGTCCAATCATTTCTTTTGGCCTGCATGATGTGATTGGATGGCCTACCTGCCAGTCCCCCTATACGCACACTCTGCCCGTGAACTAATTGAGGTAGTTGGATACAGTTAGGTATGACAACGACTCACTGCTCTCCTCTCTCTAACACTCTGTTGTGCACACGTCACCCAGCAGTAGTCAGACAGTGCACGTTCATGTGTTTTCTCTTGCTGGTTTCTGCAAAGCCTACCCCATGCTCTATGTGCACCAGTGAATTACTTGCCTTTTATGTGATGGTGACCTTCTCTGATAAATCGTAAAAAAAAAAAAATTCCACTTCTATCCCTCCTGAATTTATATAGATAAACTGCTGGTATCACTTACCAGTTAATAAAGCATTGATCATAGAACTCTTTACGTCCCCAATAAACATTAACAGTGGTAACAGTTTGATTCTTTTTACAATAAATGTGTCTTTTCTAGCCTGTTTTAACAAACTTGGGTTTGGTAAGTATGAAACCTGAGATCGGTCTCATAACTGGAACAGGCTTTATGTGAATTACCATGTGTGTTCTATCCTAATAATATTTGATTTCACTTCATTTTTTTATTTAAAAAAATGTGATCTATTTGAATCACTGCAAAAACATGAGGTGTGGGTAGTGATTCACAGAGCTGAAGCCAGGCTGTGTGTGTGCAACAATGTCATCCTGTTGCAGCAGGAGTAACGGTATGGTGGTATGGAGCTAATAAAAAGCAAGCTGTGTGCAAGAAAAATTATATCTCAATAAGACATCCAATATAATTTATTTAGCAAATGAAACAAATATTTAGTGACTGTTAAAAGTCAGACATTTTTCAGGCTTGAGAAGTTAAACTATATTCATTTTGAGCACATTACCAAAAATCTGAGAGGTAGTACAACAACTAATACAAAAATGACAAGTCAACTGAAAACATTTCATTTTTCTAACACTGAAAAGGATTATTTTGCAAAAGGCTTGGTTACATGTGTCTTCTAGAGTACCCGCCTAACTTGGTGATTCTTACTGAACAACCTAGGAATTTGAAGTAACAAACAAAAGGCTCAGTTTTCCTGGAGTATGAATTTACATTGATAAGGATAAGGGGACAAGGAATGAGTCTCGCTGGTTAGAGTCTAGCACAGACACACCACATCTACCATGTCTGACAGTCAGCTAGTTTCCCAAAGACTTTAAAGCACAACAAGACAAAAAAACATTTATATCTGTGAAGACACTAAGATCAGCATCACATCTGCCATTAGAAATCTAAAATGACTGGCTGTGGGTGGGGTGGGGGGTGGGGAGAAGAGGAGGGCAGAAATTTCTCAAAATGCGATGCTTTTTGTCTGTCTGGGATGATGATGATGATGACAGTGAGCATTGGAGGATCCGAGCACTTTATGAACCACTTTAAGCTTTTCTTAATGCGCTCCACTTCAATGCGGCTCCCCAGTAAAATACCCTATTAAAGCTGATCATGAAGGCATGTCTGCCATCAAAATGGTCTCTTTTTGTGGTATTTGCCTGTGAGGGAGTTTTCCCCCCTTCATTAAATTGACTACAATGATTCATCCTATGCATATGCAAATAGACAGAAATCTGAATAAAAATGCAGCAGGCGTCTTTACACTTGCATCCTGTGTCTGCATTAGAGACCTGGGGTTTACAAAAGGTGGGTATTGGGGCAGGGGCCTATAGTCTCTTTCCTTTAGAGAGTCCAGATGTACTTGAGGACTCAAACCAAACAGAATTCAGATTTATTTACGACTCCTCCTTCGGGGGATTAAATCTAACTTGCAATAGTGAGAAGACAGATGCCTTGGCACGGACAGAAAGCAGATTTACAATGGCCTCAAAGGAGACAGTGATCAACACTACTCTAAAAACTAATGTACATTTTTCAAGGGCAGCAAACAATTGCTCCAAATCCCTTTGGCACCATTTGGCTCCACTGATAAAAGCCATAAAGAGAAAGAAAAGGAGAGGCTGAGAGACGGTTGCGTTGAAGTGCACGTGGCCCAACAGGGCTGGCCTAATAACAAGATTAGCCATTTTAATTTAGATTATTCAAGACTTGTTGGCATGTAGAGACGCCCGCTGTCCCTTCGACTAGTACAAAGGCATAGTGAGAACATCACAAAGATGAGGGAGTGACATGCTGTTTTCCAGTGCCGCTTTAGTAAGCCCAACCGCTGGGGAAAGAGCTTGGAGCTGGCACAGTCCCCTCCGAGGAAGACAAATGGGAAAAGGTCACTTATTTGGCACCAGATCACACATGCTTTAGGGAGTTTACATGAAAGCAAACAAACCCAGTTATCAACTCTACACATTACGTTAGGCGACAAATCATTAAGTGTAGTGGTGGTAGGAACACAGCCCCCAGAGGGTGGCACGATGGCCAAAAGAAGAAATAGGGTGGTATTCTCAGGCAAAACATTAAATTTTTAGAAAAACCGAAGCAAAATTAAAACACTAATCACCAGCGTGTTGGAGTCCTGTACAATTCATTATATTTTCAAGTGGCAGGAATCATTCGAACGCACGCTTGCCTTCTCAGCAGAAGGCATGGGGACTTTAACATTGTGTTTGAAATGAATTTTCATGTCTCATACTCATGAGGGCAGAATGAGGAAATCCCACAGTGATGATCAATCTAACATGACCTTAGGCCTTGTCATAACATTGTCACAGTATCCAACCAACACAGGGGCCACTGTCCATGAGTAATAAAAACTGACACCATCTCAATTTCTCCAATTACATACATACAGACACACGCCACCTCTGGCAGTGCAGTAGCAACATTAATACCACATTACAACTGCATTTAGGAGACATTATGAATAAGCAGTGATTCACAGCAGCTGCATTCATTACGAAAACGTGATTAAAGTGGCGGGCCCCTCTGGCGTCCGGGGGCCTAATGATCCCGCACTGCCTTTTGTTATTCACGATGGCTGAGGGCACGTCACTGAGCAGCAGCCCTGGGTGTCTGCTTGCGCCGAATGAGGCCTCATTAATAACAGGCCATTCACAAACCTTGCGTTCATACTCAGCAACCGGCCATGGCAAATGAAAGCGACGGAGCCCCCCGGATGCCCGGGTCTACCCCTGGCACAGATGGGTCTACTCGCTCGCATGCATGATGATGTTGATGTCCACCTGTGTGTGTGTGTGTGTGTGTGAGACAAGCAGACATATGTTACTGGGCATTCATAGCTGGCTGTTAAATTGCCCTCTTTGCATGCGCTCTATTCAGCCCCATCGGCGCACTCTCCCTCCAGAGACTGTCAATGTACATATTTACATAACGCTCCAATACAATAAAACAAATGAACACAGTCCTGTCTGTATGCTGGCCCACACTATTTGTACCGTAAAAATACACAAGACATTAGTTTTGTATTACGTGCATTGCTGCAATAACTGTGTGAGCTCTTAAACAGTTCTACTCTCCAAGTCCCTTCCATATATCTTTGGAAGATTTGGACACAAAGTAACACAAGATTAAGAATGTGTGTCTATATATTGTTACCTAATAATCACAGTATGATTCAGTTAACTTTAGGGAAACATTCTCGTCCCTCCTATCCCATCGCTCTGATGTAGTCCTTAATTACAGAGATATATTGAATATGTGCTGCGTTACTCTCCCTTCATCCCTTTAAAGGGCCAAAGCTTCCTGTGCAACGGCTTCCAGCAGAAGATACACAAGCCAGATGAATGAGTTGTGGCACCTAAGTATTTGAGCATGGGTTTTCTATCCCAGAATCTCCTAAAACTCCAATGGGCCGCACTGCCATTATGCTGTAACAAAGTTTAACAATGAATGCATTGTCAAGTAGGGCAATAAAGTTCAAGACATAGCCAAAATAACTATTTAGAACTGATCAACTTGGACAAAAATATACAACAACCAAAAGAACTTCTGACATTGATGTTATCGTATACTGCCACAGCTCTTGCTACATAGGATTAAAAAAAAAAAAATCACTCTGTATAGACTCAACCCATACACATAGTGCTACAATATGCATTTTCCTGTCCATTCAAATTTCCTGCGTTGGATATACCTCCTGTGCTCTTTCTTCCCATCAGATAGATTCTGGATAACCCCTGCTGCTGACCGTGCACTAAATTATTCAGTTAAAAATAAGTCCACATTAAAAATGCATTGACTCAGAAGAGTAAGACACTGTAGAGCAAACTCCAGTGCTTAACGTGTTGAATTTTTTGTCATCTGCATTGCTAATTTTAATCAACTGCTTTCAGAACACATGTGACAGTAACATTTACAGTGTAATGACATTTGTGAAGACATAAAGCATGAATGTAAAGTAAAAAGAGAATGGGTGAGGTATCAAGCCACACAATGTATATCTATAAGTGGAATTTATAGCTCTATAAATGCAGGAAGCTATACAAATGGTAGACAATTTCTACAGATGCAAATGTAAGTGTGTAATCAAGCACGTCTACAAGAGGCTTGAGAGGCTGAGAAACACACACTCTGACACCAGTCATTTTTAAGATGTTGTAGTTAGGCTACACAGTCTAATGAGACACGTTCTCACACACACATATTTGTCTCTCGTCTTCGACTACCATACATATTTTTTCTAAAATACAGTCCCATGGTGGTCCACCAGAAGGGGCGGGACTTCGCCTCTCCAGGTAAATATGCAATTTTTCAAATAAGAAAAAAAAAAAGATGAACACAAATATACCAAAGACAACTATTAATGCTATCAATAGGACACAGCATGTATCAGGAAGTATCGTGAAGAAATATGCTACAGAGACACACTGCAAACCATCTCTGAAGGTTGCTGACAGGACCGAACTCTGACTTTGCTGACTCTGGACCTTCAGACCTCCCATGGACCTGTGCCAGAGGGAGGGGAGGGGGGGCTCAGCAGATTATTAAGCCAGGCTTAATGGCCTTGACCCTGGCCCACAACCCCAAAGAAGAGTCCTGGAGGAAAAAAGGGTCAAAGTTCGTATAGTATTAGAAGGCAGGAGGAACTCAGAGGTGTGGGATGTTTGGCAGGGTTCCATCTTTGCATCGACTCTAAAACAGAATTCTGTTAACCAAGACTTTCCCAAGTTTCACTCCTTGAAAATGTGCTTAAGCTAGCATTCAAAGTCAGCCAAGTCTGAAAGTACCACATTCTGTGACCTAGGCCCACATCTAAAGCAAATTACAATTTTATTTGTCTTCAAAGAGTTTTCCTGTTAAAAAAAGACACAAAGAAGTTGAGAGCGAGTGGGGTGACAAAAGGTTGTTGGCCAGATTGAAACCCAGACCATGAGGTTATAAGCGGCATGCACTTCAGACTACTTGAAACCCAGGTAGCTATGCAATTATATATTTTAGATGATGACACATTAATGTGCTCCACTAAGCCTATATTACCGTCACTAAATTTGACATTTAAGAAATGTGGGTACATTTACATTTTAATAAATGCAAACTGTGGCCATTTTTCTGCATGCTGATTTTATCATTGGAAATCTTTAGCAATTAATTTGTGCTGGTATGAATGTATTGATTCTTGCACATTGTATCAAGTATGGTTCCAGAAGCAGGATTTGGTCAATACTATTAAATTTAATCTACACTATCAAATTTAATCTATGAATAGTTTTCATAAGGGACTGGGATTCCTAAAAAGACAAAACACACCCCTCTTGACCTCATTATTTCCCCTCTCCATCCATCTCTCTCCTCCGCTTGCTTGCCTCACTAACTGAATTTTTCTCTCCTCCCTCACTCTACAATCACGGTACCTACCTTTTCCCTCTCTCCCCTTCAGAGGCGTTACGGACGGCTGCAACGGAGAACACAAGCAAAGCGATAAGGCCTGTTGTGAAACGGCCATGGAATCAATGGGGGTTTTAAGGAGGCAGAACACGTAGCCACAGCTGGTCAATTAGAGAAAGGACAGAACAAGCACACACACACACACACACCGTAAAAGTGACTGGCCTTTAGAAACAGAGTTACTTTTCGCCTCCCGTCAGCTCTTTTACTCCAGCTTTAAATGGATCAGCATCAGAGAATCTTGGCTGAGATAATGCCATTGGTTGTGCTGGGAAGCAGATTTGACTGTGTAGACCAATAGTTTGTGAGATAAACACAAGAAAGGTTGCTTTGATGGCAAAAAGATGATCCTTCAAGTAGGTATGGAGTAAAGTGCTAAATTGCGTTGAAACACATCTAGTGAGATATGACAAGACAAGCACCCAGCATGAGAGCCGCAGTCCCTGTTACTGAATTAGCATTGGGTAGAAAACTCCCACAACTAAGTACTGAGTCAAAACTTAATGAGGCTCATTAAATCAAAGAGAGAAAACATTTTTTCCATTAAGTATGACGGAGTGACTCACTGGCATCAAAATATGCACTTCTTTCAAGCAGTTAACCATGTGTTAAAACAGGAGAATCTATTACCATGTTTTGTGTTACAGCTTGACAAGAATTAAGGTCATGGTGTTAGTGCACAGTTTGTAACTAATAGAATTTCATGCTGGGTATTTATTGCGTAAATGGAATTTTGACTTGGCTTACCAGACTCCTGCAGCGCGTGAAAGATGTTACTGGTTGGGTTGGAAACGTACTGCTGAAGCTCAGGAGACTCGCGATTATGCAGATGCAATGTCAGGCAACACAGGTAGAGTCAGAGACGACAACTACCTACAATATGAATACTGAACCGGTTTCAGCTGGAAGCAGTTTGTTCCTGTCCTTTTTCTTGGCTAACCACAAGAGTATCCGGCTTGACGGGGTTCAACCACCACACGTGCTAGGATAACAAAGATAACAATTATTATAAAACATCATCATAATTTGACCATGTCACTCCCGCAACTCAGCACAGCAGAGATTGAGGAGTGAAGATAAACGTTTACATCTTCTTGCAGTTGAATTCTAAAGAGCTAGTACTTTTACCAGGTGTCTTGCTAGCCTTGGCCTAGCAACACACTCGCTCACAATTTCTGCTTAGCTCATGATGTATAATTAAGCAGTAAAAAAAAACTGAGTTTGCAAACTGTACAGCAGCCTGGCTTTACGAGGCTATACTCCCGTTTGGCAGGTGCTAAACAAGCATTCATGGCACATCACAAGCCGACAGGGACCCAATTATCTTGGTCACAACAATCAGCATGTGTGAAGAGACATCAGAGTACACCTGCGAAATATCTTTTCACATCAAAGTATGTACATTTATGACAATAATGTTTCACCCTGCATAATTCTCAATTGTCCTTCATGCATTTCTTTTTCTTCCGTTCTCCTCGTCATGACACCTTGTGCTAATGCTGAATACTGTAATAATGAGTCGATAAACGGGTTAATTACCTACACTGCATTTCCAATTAGGCATGGGACCACATCGTGAAGGAGGAAAGAGACAGACACTTGATAGAGAGTCTGCTCACCGACAGTTGTTTCACTCAGACTTCACTTTACAATTTCTGCTTGTTTTTCCCTTCAACCCATTTTTCTTGCCCTTTATTACCATCTTCTCTACACTCCTGTTTCTATTGACAACAGGCTGTGCTCGGAGAATAAAAGCAAAGCCTTGGCTTGATCATCTGTAATGAAAACACTACTCTTCCTCCTTTCTTCCAAACTCGTATACAGTGGCAAACTCCCTCTCTTTCAAATCATTGCATTCACTCTGTTTTGAACCATTGTATGATAAAAAAATTAAAATAGTGCCGATAGTTAAAGGACATACTTTAAAGAAAAGATAAAGGGAGAGAGGAGGAGAGTGGAAGAGCAGGTGGTTGGTGTGAGACAGAAACACGAGTCTTGCAGTCGGTAAACACAGAAATCTAGAGCCAAAATATGGAATCAATGATAAGTGCTTCACTGACTTCCATGTGTGTGAGATACTTTAAATGTTCTCCATCTATTCACATTCCCTTCCAGCTGAATGGCAAGTTACAGAGAAGTAACAGAAGGGTTCAATCTAATATCTGGTTAAATCGCAGGAAGCATTCATCACTGACAACATCCTTCACCAAGTCCTCCAGGGAGTGGGATCTACAAGAAGTGCTGGAGCGGCTACTTCTGAGCCAGCCAATGACAGGAGAGCTGTGAAGTTGTGTGATCACCTGGAAACAGTTGGCTGCGACATCAAAGCAGGTGATTGATGTTGTACCAATGCAATTACCCCTAACCCACCCAAAATTTCTCACGCTTTAGTTTGTCAATCCAACCACTGCTCCCATTCACCTGAGTGAAGTCCTTGTGTTCTCTAAGAAACATTTGTTATTTTTAGGCTATATGGCAATTGTTAAAGAGTAAAACAATCAAAAATAACATCCAGACTGCGCAATAAATTAGCTGATATTATCAGTGACTACATACTGGCCCATATGCCAAAATCACAAGAAATTACATTGATACTTTATGCAAAGGAAAGTACTTGAGGTAGTTAAGGAACACTTTCATCACTACAAAGTTTGTGTAGCAGACGTTTGTTTATGCAACTCTGCAGCAAGTAAGTTTGTAAAGTAACCTATCACAGATATACATTTGTGCAAATAATTGGAGGGACACCATTTTTTTTTTAAACATTGGTGTGAGCCATAAAAGCCCAGTATTAATCAAGCTCTTAAATCATTTAGCGTTGGGACATACAGAGCGCCCTCAGCCCTTTGGTTGGGTCAAATTTGAGAAAGTTGTGCTGATGCTGCAATGTTGTTACTCTCATATAGTGTACAGTACGACAAGGTTTTTCTTGCACTTTCAAGGTTCCACTATGCATCCGTTCATTTATTCATTGCTTACACAAAATTGACTTTCTGCACGTAAATGTAAATTCAACTGAAAAGTACACCCTTACATTCTAATCCACAAAAAGATAACATAGCTGAGGATCTGGGATTCGCTTTGCCCCAAGATATTAAATGGAAGTAATCTGTGAATGTTGAAATATGAATGAATGTGTCATATCATTCAGTGGGCATGACTCTGCAGAGCAGCTATAAAGTTTCTATAGTGGTTCAGTTTTGGTTCAATGCATGGTACGGCAGTGTCCCCTGCTGTTAATGCAGAATACTTCACCCGTTATACCCAACGTACCGCTGGAACGTCCAGCAACCTTGGGGAAAGGAATATACTTCATAATCAAGGACATTTAGAGTATCAGTATTGCTTGTGTTGTTTGCTCACTGAATTGATCCAAGACAGGTACACATAACCAAAGGAACACTGAGAATGCCAGTTGCTGTAAACTCCTGCACCCTAGTGGCTAGATTTAAACAGTTGCCAGTTTCTATCTTGTCTGGCTGAAATGATTTGGGACAAAGACGTGAATGCATTAAACCATGCACTCCCTCCCATATGTACCACTGTTGAGGTGCCCTTGAGCAAGAAATGGTATCCAGCAACTGCAACAATGTAACTCTTTGGCGGCCAGCAGCACAATTACATGGCTGTGCTCATGAGAAGAGAAACCCACATGCAAAAATGCAATGGCAACATTATTTTTCTAGCATGCAAAAAAAAAAAGTTTAAAAGTGAAATATTTAGGAGTTTTATTGGACTGAAGATGAACTGGGAAACCAAGAGACTTCATACAGATCTGAAGACGAAGAATATTTTTTTAACTAATGTAGCGCAAGGCAACACCTGCAGCTCCAAATGGCAGAAACCCTTTTTTAACTTAAGTTTGAACTTTGAAAGCAGGTAATGAAACATCTGTAAAATGTGCACAACATGCTCATGTTTACCAACCAAGCTGGTCTATTCTGCTTTGTACTAATGGGAAAGGCAAAGAGAAGGAAAGGTAGAAAGAGAAAGAAAGATCTATAGCTTAATTAATATTTGACAACTCAATCATTGCCAACTGGTTGCTTCCTGGGGGTTAAGAAGTAACCACATGCAACACAAGAACTTTACATGAGAAACTAAATTCACGTGGTTTAAGGAAAGATTAATACTTTGTTCTGCAATTTGTGATTTAGGTTGTATTTCTACCTAAATAATGTCTAGTTGCAGCAAAATAGAGAGAGGTTGGTACCACGGCGATGTTATATACTGTACATTCAGTAAAGACTACAGGAGCATTTTCTTTCCCCAACCCTACCACCTTCGTCTTCTCTTCATCTACTACTACTCTTGTCTTGACCTCTCTCATAGTCTTGTGACGGTCCACACAATTACCTTCAATTATCCTCACTTCCACCTCACCAATTACATCCATTATTGATTCCAGACCCACAGGCTGTGAGCCTTATCTATACCCAACCACAGCTCACGGTGGAGAAAGCAGAATAGGACCAAATAATAGGACATCGGTTCATTAACACACTCCATCTACGTCACGCGATGCCTGACGGAAACAGTTTCGCACTGCAGTGCCCTTGAGAAACAAATTGAATGAATGCAAAATCAGTACCCTCTAAGTAGCTACAACTTTTCTAAGATGATCTACCGACCACAATGCTTAAATGGTCACCAAAATCGGAAAAGGCAGGACTAACCAAACATTCCAACCCTGGATTTTTGGCAAACTCAAACAAATTCATCATTAACTCTAAACAGGGTTCTGTACGCAAACAGTGTAAAGTAAACCCATCTGTTTCTGACCATAGCTTGTCAATCATGTAGCATCAGGAGAGAGTGACATACTAATTATGTGGCATCCTGTCTGCAGATGTTGAAAGCAAAGACAGAGGCATTACAGAGAGACAATGTAGTGTGAAGGTCAGTTACACAGTACGGAAGCTGTAAATGTGGAGTAACACTCTGCGTCTCTCCTGCCAGACTTTTTTGAATGTGATACTGAACTGACGTTGAGTGATGCACAAACATAAGCTGCTGTCACCACACGCTAATGTAAAACATCCATCATCTTGAATGCACGCCAGGGCACCTGCGGAGAGCCTCGTCAATGACGCCTCACTGCCAGTTCCTGTTCCAACAAAGTTGAGAGGCTGAGTTCAAAGTGTGATTTGTAATGCAATGCTGCCCCCTTGAGGTGTGACTCAAGTTGTGGATGCTGGTCTGTGATGCGTCATTGGAGCATTAACAATAGGACTAGTGAAGTTTAGCAGGAATACAATACAAAGGAAAGATACGAAATTGTCAGAAACTTACCGTTCTATCCCTTCAGTCTGCTCTCCCACAGATCTGTCACCTTGTGGCATCATTGAAGTTGTCTATTTGGAGTACAAAGCGAGTACGGTTTATATCATCAGGGCAGTCCAATAAACTTTAGTTTTGCAACAAAGACAGGCAGAAATGGCCCATGTCAGGGCTAAGTTCAGTCCCTCATGAACACTACCACATGTAGTAACCGATTGGCTCTCGAGTATGTGAAGCTATAAGAGAAGATAAAAAATGAGGCCACTTCAAAAAAACTTTCATGCGAGTTTCTGTAAGATAGACCTAAATATCATAGACACTCAGGGGCCAGTTTATTAGGTGCAGCCAGCTAAAACGAATCCAGTCTCATGCAACAGTCCTGCCATTAATCCTAATGCTGTGTTCTGGTTACAACTGTTTGAGAGATGTGTTGATTCAACTTTTATGATCATTTTGGAGGCTGAAGTTTGTGCTTCTGTTGAATTGTACTAACAGGTATTTCTGTTACTTTTGTCAACCACATTTATATCAATGAGGGGTAGGCTAAATAATAAAGAAATGTTTTTACAAAGCAGCACAAACTGCAGCCTCCAAAATGATCGCAGTTTCCCAAAAACAGTTAACAAATACCTAACATTATAACCTTCATGACAGTAGGATTTATTGCAGGACTATAGGATAACACTATTAGCTTTAACTACCTTTACCTAGTTATGCACCCGAGTATAAGTTACATGTCAGCTGGTAGGTCCCATTAGACACATTTTGTACAGATTTAATCATTTTAATACGTGTGTCCTAGTCTATGTTACTAGAAATGCTACTAACCTCTTGGGGGAATAAACAGCTTCAGGTAGAAAGTGATACAGAATGCCTGAATGACACAGGTGCTGCTAATTGAAGTAATTGGAAAGTTTGTTTTGATCCAGCGTTATTTACTCTTTCTCAGCATTGACGTTTTCCCAAATTAAAACATTAACCTTTGTCAACACCAACGCTACATAACTAACCTCAACTGTTTTTGTTTTGTGATTGTAGCCCAACATGCGGATAACTTTACAGCAATGGTGGTCTGTGACATGCTTCAGTTGAGTTCAAAGTGTGTCATTGGAAAGGGGCGTGGTTTACCAGGTTTTATGTGGCGTTCAATAACTCTCGGAAATATAATAACAATAAATGGTGCAATTAATTGCCCATCTGGATTTAATATGAACGCACAATCACTGTGATGGGAATAAGGAAACGCATGATGCCCCTTTTAATGTTTCAATGCAATATGTAAACACGCTAA
Organism: Anarrhichthys ocellatus; assembly: GCF_004355925.1. Classification (NCBI taxonomy): domain Eukaryota; kingdom Metazoa; phylum Chordata; class Actinopteri; order Perciformes; family Anarhichadidae; genus Anarrhichthys; species Anarrhichthys ocellatus. The sequence continues at coordinate 832,251 of NW_022280051.1, read as the reverse complement.
AACCATTCGTGTGCATGAAATGAAGGCTATAATACAAAAAGACTTGCCTTGCTTTGCATAAACATTTGTGCTTCACATTTTCCATGTTGCGTTTCTATTTCAATTATTTGTTTTACCTTTACTTAATTAATATTGCACTGACTTGGCAACAACAGAAAATACTTCCAAGATTATATATTTTTATTTATTAATATGTGCAACTACATTATTGGTATAAAAATTATGTAATTAAAACAGCGTTTATAATTCTAATGCATGTTTTCTGACTATTCTGCTACGTCAACAAATGTAGTCCTTCTATCAGCACAATGTGTCTTTCTGGTGAAACGAAAGGAATAAACAACCCGATTGGCATCGTGTTTTTCTCCAGTCTTTTGGCTAAAGGGGCTTCAAAATGCACACACGAGTGTATGCATCGTGACTGTATGAGAGAGAAGCTCGGGACGAGCACCTGAAGGCATCACTAGTGCAGATCAGTGTTGTGTGCGGTCTGCTCGCTGTGTTCGCTGCTGGCTCCCCTCTGTCGTCCATTAGAGCTTCCTTCCATCCCCACTGTACGGCGCAGGCCCGAAGTAGCGCAGCCGCTCTGAGGTTAGTGCCCTACCGCGCAATCTCCATCTATTTCAGCCCCGGCGCAGCCGCATCACCGAACCCGGCAGCGTTGGGGGTGAAAGATGCAGATTGTTGTGATGTTGACCGGAACACGGTTTTTGATGCATTTCTGGCTTTTGTGAGGAATCTTGTTCTAGGCGCGTATCGACAACAAGCTCATAAAGAGTAGAATAGCTGTGGAAGACGTGCAGGCCGCTGGGCCTGTTGTAACCGCTCTGTTTTGTTTCATATTGCGCGGGTTTCATGCTAACCTAGCCGCTGTGCTACCCGAGCTTTAACCGTTGCCCTCCATTGCACACTGAATTAATTTTTATTCAGTGTCCGAACATCGGGACATTGTTGCTGCTCACGATCACAGCGAATGTCCATTCAGATGATCGAAGCTACACCGCCAAATGGTTAGCTAGCTAGCGTATTAGCCAAATGTAGGACAGTGCTAGCTTAGCTCTGTTTGGTAGTCGTTGTCAAGCGAGTGTGCTAACATTACTGCACTGCACGAGCAGGAACGTTTCCGATTTAATACAGATGTTTTTGCATAACGTATTTTACTAGGTGACAGGGGAATTTGCCTGTTTGTAGGCCATGGGTATGGTTAAACAGCAATGTTATTGTGGAGTCGTTCACCGATTCGTGCATCCCATCGATTCAACCAGCAGATACAGTCTATGGAGTCGTTACAGGAGATATTTTATGCCAATAAACCTTGTCTGGCTGCTGTATATGACACAACTAGACTCCTTATGCATTGGTGGGTAACGTCAACAATGTCCAAGTCTCTCTCAATGAGAAAACAATCGTGTATGGGACAGATCTGTAGAAATACGTAATCCATATACAACACACAGATGCTCTTCACTAATGAATAAAGAGACACTTTCACTGTCAAGCTGAGTACATTTAGACTTTGTTACTTACATATACTGTCAGAAATTACCTTTTGGATGATTTGAAGTATCTAAGTAGTGCTAATCAATATATATTAATGTCTATAATGTGTTAAAGCTATTTTGTTAGTCCATTTCTTGTAAAAACCTATGATTTAACACATAATAAATTGGAAAATAAAACATTTTCATGATTACAGTGATGCAGTAGGAAGCCATCTAGGAGGTAGCGCAGCGGTGGTTGCCGTTTTGTAAATAAATTGCCTAAGTTTAATGGTCTTAATTCCATGAATTTGCATTCATGGTGCAGTGGAGTTTACATAAATGCACTAAATAGTTGCAGATTAACGTACCAGGCAGTATGTCTGATTAATTAATATTTTCATTCCAATTATGTGTCATCATATATTTATAAGCACATCTTCCAATATAGATAATGGTAGATTTTGAGGACATGTTACATCATTGTCCATCCATCCATTAGCTTCCGCTTATCTGGGGCCGGGTCGCAGTGTGTCCATGAAAAACACAAACGGGATTGGTGACGAGGGACAACCCTGGCGGAGGCCAACACGCACTGGAAACATTGTGCCGAGTATCCGGACACAGCTCTCACTTTGGTCATACAAGGACTGTACCCCGTATTCCCGCAGTACACCCCTCAGGACTCCCCGGGGAACTTGCTCGTAGGCCGTCTACACATGTAGACTGGATGGGCAAACTCCCATGACTCCTAGAACAGACCTGCAACGGTAAAGAGTTGGTCCACTGTTCCACAGCCAGGATAGAATCCGAATTGCTCCTCCTGAATCCGAGGTTAGACAACTGGTCAGAGCCTCCTTTCCAGCACCCTGGAATAAACTTTCCCGGGGAGGCTGAGCAGTGTGATACCCCGATACCTGGAGCACACTCTCTGGTCCCCCTTTTTTAAAAATGGGATCCACCACTCCACAGGCACTGTCCCCGACTGCCACGCGACACTGAAGAGACGTGTCAGCCAAGACAGCCCAACAATGTATGCAATAAAATGCATCTGCTAAGATGCATATCAGTAGCCAATGAAGCAGGAATTACTCCCCATACAAGTTCTGTGCCGTTATTGAATAGATGACATTTACACAGGCACCATTTAGGTGTAAACAGTTTCTCATGCTGCATCTCTTCTTTTCCTCTTTCTCTCCTCAGTCTTTGTGCCGTGGATCCAGCTGTGTAGACCAGGTGGCCAACAATGGATGAGCACGTCGTTCACCAGACAGAACACATGACCACCATCGAGGCCAGCGCCGTCAGCCAACAAATTCATCAGGTGCACTTACAAGCAGAATAGTTAAACAGTGGAAATCAGGAAGGACGAAGAGACACGCGTCCTCCTTCCCATTATTCACATGATATTTAAACAATTTTTTTCCAGCTAGTTAGATTGGTAAACTCAGTGGATTTAAACTAATTCTACTTGGATCATTACTGTGTATAGGTACATGTGGCCACCTTTACCGAAGCATCCATGATGAGCGCTGAGGAAGACTCAACGTCTTCGCCAGATGATGATCCTTATGACGACACGGACATCCTCAACTCGGCTGGCACGGATGAGATCACCGCACACCTGGCGGCCGCAGGTACTAGACTAGACTCGACCCAGTAGCGAGAGCATTTGTGTGGATCCAAATTAGTGGCAGTGGGTTTTATTCGATTAAGAAGCATCAAAGAACACTTAAGGAGTCTTCCTAAACCAATGTCTGGGCAGACAAGCAGATGATTTTATCTTGCATCTCTGATAAATTCTGCTAATCCAGTAAAACATCCACCTGAGTTCAGTGTGATGCTTTTGACTGAACAGCAGGTGGTGCCAGTGGACTGTTTTGACAGTTCTCTCTCTCTCTCGTTGTTAGGGACCAAATGGTGCTTATTTTAAATCTCACTTTCATCCTTTTAAAAAAAAAAAAAAAAAACGAAATTGAATCTTGTAGGCTGTACATTCAAGACTATTATTGAAAGTTCATATCAGAGGGGGGGAAAACAGCATTCAAAGACAATATAGAGAATATCCATGATTCTGATAACTAGTCTCTCTCTCTCTCTCTCTCTCTCTCTCTCTCTCTCTCTCTCTCTC
>NW_022280051.1:782902-818642 GCF_004355925.1 Anarrhichthys ocellatus | reverse complement strand
TATGGCCTTTGTGCTCATGCATGTAAAAGCACCGCCCACCATTTGCTTCTTGCTAGACCTCTAGTCCGCCGTGCCATGACCGTCCATGGACCAAAGACGTCCAAACTTAAAAGTGACAAATGCTCAGCAGATTCTGCTCCAAGCCAATTAACATGTTGAGTTCTTCACTGGGTTTCGAATCATGTTCAACAGCATTGGAGAACTTAGACCTTCTGGCTTGCCACTGAATTATGAGTCCAGCTGTGAGATGGCTGGCTGGTGTTCATGGGGGCATACCGGTCCTGAACATATTTTTCAGTTCTCTCAGCTGTCCGATAAGATGAGTCTAGGTTCGATGAGCGTGAACACCCTGATCTAGTCTCATGGATTCTGTGGCGGCCATGAGCTATCTAGTGGGGCACGTTCACACGCACTAACATGCACTAATGCCGCCCGGCTATAAAGATGTCAAACCCTTGATGGACATTCACCTTTTCTTGGACATAATCTATTTTTAATACTTTGCTTGTTGTTTTATCTACAGTTGTTCACCATGTGGCTGATGGGAGGTCCGGTGGAGATGTTTTATTTCAATTTAAATTATTGACACTATGAAAATGGAGGAAACTGATACAAAGAAGTACACTAAGGAAACAATATATTAAGCCTCATTAATATACATTTCCATCATATATTATGCCTTATAAAGCCTAACTGATATATCTGGCTACCAATATAGCTAGCTGAAAGCCGTTCACAGTACAGGTTACATGGTGAACAATGAATAGTGCATACCACACAAAAACCATGGCTTAACCTAGCCATCCACGCAAAATATAAACATCAACGCAAATAAAGGCATCTTATAAGAACTGTACTTACAGACGATGTAAGTGATTCCAAGAGAAGATGGATGTGGAGGCTTTGAATACACAGTTCCACAATGTGCTTTCTACCTAGGAGTGCAAGGAAACAAAATGGCCACCGGCAGGGTTCAAAGGACAAGCAGTAAGGCCCGTATAATACAAAACGGAATCGGCACCACCTGCTGACCGTGAAATGAACTAAAAGAATGGTTTTCTCAGGTCAGAACACACCTTTCATCCAAAAGCGTAACCATCACTGCATACAAACAATGCTAATGTTGCAGTAGTCACTATAAAGCTCTGTAAAGCCTTCTAACACTCCCTACACATACAGGGAGGTTTATGTTAGACATTTTGGTATTTACAACTTGTATTCCGTTTTTGAGGAGTGCCACATGTCTCTGTATTTTGTCTGGTAATGATATAGTTGCCATAAAACCCAATAACCCCCCACCCCCCACCTTCCCTGCAGTGACAGACAGGGCCATGATTACATCATAAGCTGCCTGAACCTCCTCTGCTTTAAAGCCTGGGATTTGCTAGCCGGGCCCTTCTGTTGCAGCGTAGAACAGAGAGAGAAGCGTTCAGGCCTTAATCTATCAGGCATCAGTGTACGTCCCGCTCTTCCTCCAGATTAAAGCCGAAGCGGGTTGCATTCACACAGATGAAAAGATCCCATTTTATTTCTTGTTTTATTTTTTTATGCTCACGTCTGTCTTTTTTTTTCAATTTGGACCCCTTGTGTAGTTGGAAAAAACACTCAAGGGTATGTTGCTCGTCTTTGTTGGCAGGAGAAAACTTTGTATGTTTGGGTCACTGTAGGTGCGTGGCACGCATGCGCATCGAACTGTCACTGCAGATTAGGAAGGCCTTATTAGCGTGCTTTCTTGGAAAAAGGCCTACACCTCATGCTACCTAAGCCTCTCCCTGCTCCATCTCCGTCTCTCTCTCTCTCTCTCTCCTCACCATCCACTCAGCTACACTTAGACAAAGTGCATCGAAAACCTTTCAACTGTATCATTAAAGCTGAACATAACTGAGTTATGAAATGGCACAAGTTCAAAAAGGACAGAACTCAAAGCTCATTTGAATACCTTTTTATTTTTGATAGAACTGTAGAAAATTACACTGCTTTTCAAATGAATAATACGCCTTCGTTTTATTTCATTCCAACTAAAATAACCATTATTGACAAAATGGTGAACTAAACGAGTAAAGGTAGACAAAGAGATATTAACTATGTATTATATCTTTCCCTAACAGATTCTGCAGTATAGTATTTGACGATCAAACTGGAGTAGAACATATTGAGGAAAAGTGTCTTCAGCCAAATCAGTTTCTATTGTTCACAAATGTGCTTTTGGCCAAATCCACAACCAATATTGCACTAAATTCAACTTAACCATTCTTTGTATTATAAATGATCTTAAACAAGATCATTTTATCTTTATTCAATGCCAAATATGCTGTATATTCTGTCTTTAAGAACGCCACTAAGAAATTATGTAATTTTGCTAATATGCGTCCCAAAATAACAATGACCGGAGTCATTGCTGAAATGTTCTGGGTGATCACATATTTGTTGGTTTATTACTGCACCTGCACTGGCCCCCCATCTTGGCCTTGGAGCAATGTTTTACAAAGAAAGAGCCTGTGCTGCATTGCGTGTGACACTGTTACAAGTTACATCATCGTGCACCACACCGTAGTGCACTCCTCCAATCATCACATCCATCTTTGAACCCGAATGGATGTCTTTAAAACCATCCAATCTAGGCAGTCAGGCTGCAGCGAGTGCTTGCGCTCCGTCCTGGGGGCAATTTGTTTAGTGGTGGAAGATCGCTGGGCAGAGAGAAGGCAGCGCTATTGATTCTCCCCAAGCCTGTAGCCAGGGCTTCAGTGGCCCGGCTCCACAGGGGGCACTGCACGGTGAGAGGGGAGGGGTTGGTCATTCTTGTTGCCCGGAGTTGTGCAGAGCTTTAATCTCCACTAATCGTTTCTTAATACGTGCATCCCAGGCCCTGCACCCCCCGCACACATGCACTCACACATGGGCACACACATATGTACAAACTGCTCACAGTCCAAGCCCACACTTGCTTTAACAAGAGATAATCTCCTACCCCTCATCCTGAGCATAGGGTTGGGTCACAACTTTAAAAAGAAAAAAAACATCCTTCTCATACAAAGAAATGGAACCTGCTAAATTGAAATGATGTCCCTGAAAGATGAACACTTAAATATTACTGTCTTAACCATTTACAAAATAAATGTTGACCTGTCTGAGCCACTGGCCTGAGAAAATCAGTAAAAATGCAGAAAACCTGTAACATAATAACTGTCTTTAAAAAAAATAAAAAAATCCATTTCAGGGCCCATTGATCTTTGGGCCTAATGGAGTTTCCCCTGAAGTCTGAGCATCAGCAGACATGTTGCTGATGAAGCGTCTTCCCCATAATGTAGTCTGGTAGTCTAATAATGGCCTCCTCACCTTCCCAACTCGCACCTCTGTCCACCTCCAGCCCAGACACTGCGTAAGAACGACGATAATCTCATTTCACTAATGCTCTGCAGCCTGCATTAGAACACAGGCGAAGCACTGTCTCAACCCAACTCTACCCACCCAGGAAACTCTGTGTCTCTGTGTGTGTGTGTGTGTGAGAGAAAGAGCGAGAGAGATGGAAAAAGGGGCCAGGGGGGCTGTGGGATAGAGGGGGCACTGAAAAATGCGGTGTAACCTGAGCTGCTCGGCCCATCTGGAGAAGGCCTGCATTGACAAGGGTTATCCCACAATGCACTTTGCTGCAGAGAAGATCGTTAGAGGGAGTCTGACACACGGATCAGTCTTTTGAAAGTGTTTATTTGCATCACAGATAACAGAATTTGTATGATTAATAAAATAAAAAAAACATCCATCATTTAAGATTGAAAATCAGCAGGTGCACACACACACACACACACACAGAACAAACTGTTTACTTCTTACATACATAAAAGCCCAGACTGTGTGGTGACATGTACACATTATACATGTCATATGTGCGTGATATGTTCTGTAACATGAGAGACAAACAGCTAAACTGAATCACCCCCACAATCATAGCACTTACCCAACTCTCCTTCTGTTTTAATGGCCGACCCGCACAAAAGCAGAAGAACCACCGCACAGGTCCGATGACGGCGTCCACATAGATCAAATAAAGCTAGCCTGCAGGCAAACTGGTAACAATACAAATCATATTCGCTAAAGCTGAAGTGTAGCCCATAAAGCAGGATTTATGCAAAGGCAGATAAAGAGGTTTTAATCCCTAGATCCCCCTGTCACCTACATTAGCAGACCCTGACCCAGATATATGGAGCTCAGTACATACAGTAGCAGCTTTTCGAGCCATACCATCAACGGACTGTTACAGCAACAAAACCAACATCTGAGAAAGACTGCCTCACCCTCCGCCCTTTTCATTTGGGAAGGGAGGAGGGGGAAAGGTCGCATTGAAAGAGAAGGGTAAGATGACACCGCACGGTTTGCCAATTATGCCACGGAGCTAAGAGAGGAACCCCCTGATGGCTGGCTCAAGGCAGAATAGCTGAACCTCTGTACGTGAAGTCGGCCATCGAGTCCCTCGTGCTGCAGAGCTGGACTCACGTGATCCAACTCTGCTCGTCAAACCTGAACCCAAGGCTGACTGTTGAACAGAGGAACCCATTATCGTCGAAACATAATCGCCACGGAAGAAACTACAAGCCATCGGCTCTTTCCATTAAATGCATGTAGGGATGCAACTAATGATAATCTACCTTGATGATTAATTAATGCATTATTAAACATAACTATTAACATTAATTATCCTATTCTGCATTAGGAAAAATTGGTTTGAGGTAAAAATGCCTTTCTCAAGTTCCTAGAGTCCAAGGTGAGGAGTGAGATTGGTTGTTTTGTCCGACCAACAGTGCGAAACCCAAAGATATTGAAATGACAGTAAAATAAAAACAGATATTAGTAGCAAATACTCACATTTGATAAAATGCAAACAGCAAAAGATTTCTCATTTTATGGTTCTCATCTTCACTCAATTTTTTTTATCAAACTAGTTGACAAGTCATTTTTTGTTGGCCGATTGTTGAATTTAGTCATTATTTCAGCATGAAAAGCTTGCTGTGTTGGTAACAAAGATGTTGAATAAGCAGTATCGTCTGAGGAATGGATTTCGGGAGGTTGCTGGTAGAATTTTTTGCATTGATTGCATTGTAAGCTCTTGTTTCAAGAAACAATTAAAGAGGGATTATTTCATTTCCTTTGTTGTTTTTAGTGCTTCTACCCATCTTCTACAACCTATTTTTAACTATATGTTACAGACAGACACCAAATATATCACATTTATGCAGATTTGACTAAATATGTGGGACATATCTATTTGTTGCAGTCCTTTGCAAAATGTACATTGTCTCAAAGCTTTAAACATATAAACATATCTCCATATATTGCCTCCTGCATCTCGTCTTTTGTAAATTCAAGAAGGCAAACAGTGAATGGTTTTCACCTGGGTCCACCTCATCCGGGTTTGACCGAGGTCTGGTACATTCTATGCCCTGACCGCTGTGCAGGCTTGTCCTTCAATGAGACACTGGAGCTTTGAGGCCGGGGTGCGCAGGGGAGGAACAGAGTCTCACCCCACCCTACGCCACCATCAGCCACTCACTCACTGACTGAAATACCCTTAGGCTGTTTCTCCACTTTGGACTGGAAGGCTGCTTTTGTCTTGTTTTTCAGCTGCAGGACGCTCTCAAGCAGTAGTTGGCAAGTCTAGAACCACCGGATCCAGCTACCTCACCAGTGTGAGTTCTACCATTGCCAAACACCACCAGAGAGCCGCTGGGCCTCTTCAGACCCACGTGAGCCCCAAATTCTGAGCCCGTGGATTCTCAGGATGTAGTGGGATTAAAACTGATACGAGGAATCCGCTAAAATGAGATTACATGAATCTGAATTGCATGGCAAAGTGAAGTTTCCTTTAATAAACAGAGGGACGGGAACAAGGGGGAAATGAACTGATGGTTTCATGAAATTTTTGTCTCACTTGTGCCGATAGGATGTCTTCAAAATATGGGTCCACATTCACTGAAGGTTTTTGCACAGTCAGGTAATAAAGACCAAATTACATGCAAGGACGAGTGGAAGGAGGAAATGCCTTACAGGGGACAGTGAGGAGCATTCAGAGGTCAATCATGAGCAATTTTCCACAGAGACGCCCAAACATGTGCTGAGACGGAGAAGATTACAATCCACGATTATGCAAAAGCGATGGAAGTCTGTCTTGTCCTATATTGGCACTACACATAATTGCTCAAAGTATATATACAGAAGCAAAAATGTGCTAGTGCCAAAATGGGCAAAGAAGAGGAGTGGCTGCATCCAAACGCAAGCAGCTGTTGTTACAGAGGCACATCAGGACAGAGAGATGTCGAAGTACCCAGCGAGACGTGCGCAACACAGCTCACGCAACCGCACCAGAGGCATTACATCACAATCACCCCACCCACAAGCACAGGAGGAGAGCCACAGACAGTAGGCCGCTGTGGACGGGCATCATCAAGTGGTTCTTTCTCTGCTCTGTTTATGGCCCTATGGTAATTCACTGATAGTGAGCTCTCACAGTGAATTCTACCAGTGCCATACACAGAACAGGAGTCATTATCACCCCCAACACCTAGGCCAGCCAGTCAGCCCCGTGAGGAGAGTCAGCCCAGTGAAGCAAAGCTATATGCAAACTAGACCACCGACCCTCGTGAGGAGAGAAGAAACAACAGCCTGGAGAGAGAAAGTGAGAGAAGGAGGGACAGAGATATGAGAGCAGGGTGACGGGAAACAGGATGAGGAGCCTTCAATATGTTCAAAGGTTTGCAGTGACGCAGCTTAACTCAAGATGCGCTGCACTGCAGTGGATTTGGCCCACGCATTGAGTAACAGCTCAAAGACAGAGTACTGTCTGCATGTGGGCAACTAAATATAAGTCCAGTCAATCCTATGAGAGAGCAAACTCCCTCATCGAAAAGCTCACTGCTAATCACCTGCATTGTTGTCTTTAGATTTCTAGGAAAGGAGAGTTGACAGCTGAAAACTATTGTATGTTAACAACCACTGCACTTTGCTACCTTTTAGATTTTTGTGATTTAAACAGCACGGCTGCTTCATTTTCCTCTTTGCATTGCAGTTGTCCCCAGTAAAAACCGGAATAAATCAATTATGCCAATTTTTCATTCACAAACAATGATGCCAATTGGATTCCGGTGGATTCACTTCTACTATTTTGTGAGGATACAACGAGGAAACAAACATTATACGACAACATAAGGTTGGTACAAAGAGGGCACTTATGGTTTATAGGTAATCTCTTTACGTCCTGGCTCTGCCCTCCCCCTACACCCCCAACTTGTCCAAAGGGTGACACCCTAAACTTGACCTCTTAATTAGCTCTGTAGATTAGTGTTGTAACATTGTCCCATCAAAGGCGGAGACATGCTGCCACCTCCTCTACACAGCAAGTCAGTATTAGGTCTTTTTAATCTCTTTGCTGGTCACGGTGGCAATATGTCGCACAAAACATTTTTTTCAAAGTATGTATAGTTTCTACATCCTAACTTTAACGATCGATACCAGTTGAACACTTTCTGATAATACAAATTGAATCCTTCTTTTCTTTTGTGGTAGCACAACAAACTATTTTGAGCATAATTATGTCCCGATAAAAGTCAAATAAACAGCCAGCTAACAGGTCTTTGTTGTCTAACCTACTAAATATATACGCTAGGTTGTGGTTCGGCATGATGTCTTAGAGACTTACAGCAAGCCAGTTGTATTTTTCCTCTCATCGATGTAAAGCACAAATCCCAGAAAATGGCTGCCATCAGAGTCAGATGTGGACATTGCGGCAAATAATCGAATGCTACTTTCTCTCTCAAGTCGACTCTACATAAACGGCTCAGTATGAATATTAAGACCAAACTAATTGTGCTACACAATACTGCAACTGAGTGATCACCTTCAGTCCATCTCCTGACCTTGGATGTGTTGTCAAAAGCATCGCTGCGCTGCAGATAATCCGAATCGGAGAGGCTCACCGCTCCCTCAGACGCCCCACCCTTGCCTCAGCCATTAGCTCCCTCACCCTGGGCCCTGCAGTGCACGGAGCTCCCATTGATTCCAGCGATCAAACCATGTACTAAGTGATTCCTCAGACGCCCAAATGGCTCCCTGAGCAAGACTCCCATTGCCATTTCCTGGAGAAATCAATACCACTAAAAAGCAAAGTCAAAAAGAACCTGTGTCCTTTAAGGTTTGCTCATGTTTAGTTTTTTTCCATATACCTTAATTAGTTAATAATGGGGCTTCATGAGATTTTTCAGATATCCTACACAGGAGTCTCCAGGAACCTTGGCACTGTAGATAAAAAAATTAATTTGTTGCATACCATTGGAACATATTACTAAATAGATTTTAGTTAGTTAGTTTTTATTATCAATTATATAATATAATATATATATAATATAATATAATATATAATATAATATATATATATATATATATATATATACACATATACATATACATATACATATACACATACACACACACACACTTCCTTTTTATATAAATATGTATTTTGTTTGGAAAATTAGATGACATACAAAGTCGTCTTGCTTTAAAGTGTCATCAAGGCCAGCTGTTCAATACACAGCCCATCTGCATCAGCTTATATCAACAGGAACCGCCCTTTTTTTTATCATGGAGATAATTTAGAAACTGATAATTCATGTGAAAATTGTTAGATTTTTAAGGTTTGCAGATTTACAAGAAGTGTGTAGTTTTATACACACCGTCAAGAGTTACTCCGCTGTGAACAATAGTAATACTATAATACATTTGGAAAGGGATTCTGTACAAATAATGTCAGTTCATATCAGAATATGCAGTGAATAAAGAAAAGTAAAAGATGATAGTGACCTAATTTATCTATGAAGTTTATCAATCATTTTCTCCTCATTATTAAGCAACATGTGAATGTACCAACATGCTTTATTTGAGTGAAATGTCAACATAGCAAGGCACCGGACAGCCTTTTGTCTCTGCCATCGTTCATTTAACCTCAGAGCAGCTCCAAAGCCCCTTCAGTTAATCGCATTTGTCTGAATCGGGAGTAAAGTCCTCAACTTCACGGTTATTTCGGGAGGATTTAGCGCTCCTCTAAGTCCTGCAGCAAGATTCAAATACACTATCAGTCATGCAGCCTGGAGTATTTTAACGGTATGCCCGGTTTCAAAAACATTTCATTTTATTAAGCGGGTTTCTACTACTGTAATTTGTTTTTTTTCCTTTCAAGTTAGGCAATAATCTTATTCTAAGAAACTAGTTTTATTGCAGTTACATAATACGAATGTAGAATTCGATTACTGTGTTTTTTCCTAATATAACTTTGTTTATATTATCCATACCGTCCTGACTATCCTCTGTCGATGTGCGTAAAAAGTGACAAGATACCAAACTCAGTGTTAATCCTTATGCTGAGGTAGGCCTACTTCGGCATTTATTGCAGTTGGAAATCAGCAGGTGCAACGTGATTAAGACGGACCAACATTCTCCGGTATTATCAGAAATAACACGTTGAAACAGCAACAAGGTCGTTTCATTTAAAAGTATTAATGGCGGGCAATTTCATTTTGTAACACTGGAATTGTTTTCTTTTGCTTTTTATTCCGACCAAATTCAACCTGTTCGTACTGTTTGTGGTTCGAGCCTGGATCTGGTAAAACAACACTGCATTCAATTTAATTCAGCCTACAAAGGCTGTCGCAGTTGCGTCTTTTCTGTTTTTAAATGAGCTAAATCCCCAAAAACGACGGATCTGCGGGACATTCCTTTCATTATCAATGAGCTGTGCCATCGAGTGTTTGTCACAGCAACATCTTATTTTACAAGTAAAAAGGTCACATTTTAAGAAATATCCTCGCGCTGCTTTCTTCTTTTTTTCACGCGTAACTTTCCCCAAATAAGTCGTTTTAATAGTCTAACTGGAGTAAAACTAAAAAAAAATGTAGTTCATACCTTCCTCCCGAGTCCATCGTTGTGCGTCACACCTGAAGCTACAAACTGCACTGAAGTCGAACCCATCAGACATTTTAGTCCTTAACCTGTTATTATCATTAAAAGAGTTCCACTATTAAAGTCGTGTTGAGGCAACACAAGCCTCCGGGCCGTGTTGCCCGCAGCAGGACTGCAGAATTAGAATGAAACAAAAGAAATCCAAGCGGCGTACTGAACTTCCTGAGTATCAAATGTCAATTTGAGCCCTCTGCTCCTCTCCTCTCCTCTCTCCTGCTGGTTCCCTCTCTCTCCAAACCCAACCTCTTCCCTTTTACCTGCGCGTCCAAACTGCACACTGGCAGAAAAAAAGGTGCTTCGTGCACCTTTTTAAAGGCGCAGACACACAAAGAAGCTGGTTTACAGCCTTGTAAAAACTACAGCCCCTAAACATGTGCAACTGGTTTAACATTCTGCGTTTAAAACATTTTAAATACAGCCACCGCGACTGATACATCAGCTACATGTGAATTTATATAACTTCCGATTTTTACTACCATTTTTACGTGCGTAAAACCCACAAAGCCTCTTTCTTTACGCATCGTACCGGTGTGTACCTGTGTTCTTAACAGTGGACGTTTTTTTTCCTAGAAGCGGGACCCAAACAGCTTCCATCCAGTCTTCCTCCACCTGGTTTCGGCTGCGAGTTCAGGGATTTGCTCGGTAGAAAAGACACATTTTCGAGCCAACAAAGCCATAATCCAAATGCCATGAGATCTGTTGTTCTGCTGCGTTCATGGCCTCGAGTACCGGGCCCTATAGCCTAGTCTTTTTAAGGTGGATCTCTCTGAAGACGAGGATACCTTAAAAGTGCCGGTGTTATAACCCGGCCACTGCTGCAGCCTGAGCGGATGAGGATTGGTTTTGTCTCTCCGGATTAAACGATTTCCTGACGAATACTTTGGACCAACCCCCATTTTAGAATGTCCCAACCCGAGAAAAGACAGACACTTTTTTTTCGATTGGGACATCCAGATCATTCTATTTGTATTTTATTTGACTACAATAATTTATGTTTGACCAGTTAAATTAGGAAAAAAAAAAGCGTTTTTATGCTATTCCCATAATATTGATACACAAACGTAACGTTATGTGTATTTTAGTGATTTATAGTGTATAGTTTTGTATATATTTGTTTTTCCTCTTCAGACATTTATTGCTGCAATTCAAACTTGACACAACAATGTCTCACAGGGGCCTAATGTCTTTTTTTTTATCCTTAAAGGCCTTTTCAGGCAGCATGAAAGGAGGCCTGCAGGCCTGTGGTTTAATTGTGGTGCAGTAGTTCACCTTAGCAGAACCTGCAGACCCCAACGTTGTCTCTATGGAAAGAGATAGACAGTGTGAGAGAGACTGTTGGAGAAAATTAACCTCTGGATTTGTGGAGAACAAATAGGCTCCCCCATTAAACTGACAACTGTGCAACAATGGCTCTCCGTTGCATTTTCAGATATGAAACCGAGCATACATCTGAACAGATGTATGTTTTAGTCGGCTAATGCTGTTGAGGCTGCAGTTCTTGGGTCGAGATGCTGCAGGATCAAATGACCATGTCCAGATGGCTAATGATTATCAAATACTGCATTTAAAGCCTGCACTAGTGGTTACTCCATGCAGATTGCATACAATTTCCTGTCCGGGAAAGCAGAAAAAATACCTTTGCTATAACATTAAAGTGGGAATATTTTGTGCTTGCTTATATATTTTCCTATTTGGTTATCAACTATATTATATATATATATATTATTATTTTTTACGTGTCTCTGTTGAAGAATCCGTCACTAAAACCCTTCCAGTCAAAACCATACAACCTGATGTTGGTCCAATGGAGGCCTGGTGTCCTGACAGGCAGCAGCAGCAGCTCTTCTGGGCCTTCAAGGGCCTCAGCGTTGCTCCTCTTCTCCAGGTCAGAGCTGCACACCCCCATAGGGGCCCCTGCTGAAGTGGGAGCCCGAAGTATGTCCCTTCACTTCTGGCTGCCTAATATATGAGGGCGAGCTCCTCTCCGATGGCCAGCCAGAGTCCATTTACCTGCTGTTGATAATTAGACAGATAACTAGGTGGACAAAACTCGTCTAATATTTAGAGGTGAGGGGGCTGGGTTGTGTTACACTCCTTTCAGAGTGGATAGCGACAGTGAAATCAATCCGCGGTGACTCGCCGCTGCTGCTCAGCGTCGAGGAGCCGGACCCCAAAGCCTCTCCAAGCATCGACGTGGATTCCAGCTGGAAAAGCTGAAACAGGAGCCGCGGATCATCTGTGCGAGAGGCCGGAGTGTATAGGAGATGAGTAGCCCTCGATGAATATTTAAAACACTCATTTTGGTACTGCGCTGTCGTGCCGGAGCCAGATGAAACATGGTGCCAGCGGAGGGATCAGATGTGTGCGTGTGTGCCGCCATGCACCCGTCTCCCCGTGAAGTGATCCAGGCCATATGATAGCACGCTGGATGAAATAATAATGCGGCAAGATTCAGTCTGCTGCTCCAAAAGAAAAACTAAATGGCAACAATAGAGATCATGTTATTGGGGATGCAAGGCAGGGCTCAAGAAAAATGAAGAGGCGGTTGTTTCATCATAGATATTAAAAATATATATATAGCTGAAAAAAGAAAAGATCTGTTATCTCACGGAACTTCACAAGGACGTGCGGAATAGTATAGTTTCACTTACTGTCACATCTCAGTCATTTAAATTATTGTAATTTATTCTAAATATTGGGCCCGCATGGATGAAATGTTTAAAAACATATAGACATGTTCACATTATTAAATCAAACAGGATAATGGTTACTAATATCCGTAGAGGGAAATGTCAATTTTCTCCTGATATGAAATTTACAATTTAGCTTCAACTGGTGTTACTTCTGGAGAGGATTACTGAACAGTGGATTATGGACTGCACTCAGCACGTGCAGCGTCATTACTCGGGAAAATAAAACATGTAAAGATGACGGGAAAAATAAGGTCATGAAATAAGGCCAACAATAATACACATCTGACAACTGGCTTGTCTGTTGGCTGGGGTGCTTAAAATATTGAAAAAGCAGATGTGCCAACAGTAGCACTGATCCAAAAATGGTCTTGACATTTTATTCATATTAATATATAGTTTCTTAATGTTGAAAACTGCTCTTACTCACACACACAGATTGTGTACAAACCATCTTCAGCAGGGTCTCCTGCACCGCTGTTGCAGCAAAGGAGTGGATGGGTTTGTAGTGGTGGTGGATGGGGGCATGTTAATCAGTGGGTCATCTATTAGTAAAGACCCAGGGATCATTGTAATGCCTGCTGCCGCTGCACCCCCCCCCCCCCAACCCCCAAATGTGCCATTGAATTAGAGCTTTTATCTTCCCCCCCCCCCCCCCTACTAATTCCCTTCTTTTCCAATCCCCCAACATGCCTTGCTGCTGGTGAGCTGTCAGCCCATCAACCGATCTGGGTGAACCGTCGCTGACATGCAGGCTGTGTGTTGGGTTTCTCAAGCCTGGGTTGGGTGGCAGGCAGTGGGCTCCCTCAGGTTACAAGCTCTACTTCACTGGCACAGTGGGGGGTGGGGGGGGGGGGGGGAAACACAAGAGAAGAAACCAAATCCGCTTTTTTTATTTTAGGTATCTTTAGTCGTACACAACAAACAGTTTTATATGATTGCAGAATGCACCGTGGATCTGTCGAGGCCTCATGTCATAAAACAAGATGATGGGAAATATCAACAGTTAAACTGACTCTTTTCTAAACATAGAGGAGTATAACTTGAGCTGCTGGGGCCTTTATTAAAGAATGCACGCATGTGTTAGATTTACTGCTAAAAGCTTTGCTACGGAAAATACCGCAGCCAACAGTGATTGATCTTAACTCGCAGCAGACAGCTCATGGGCCTAATGTGGAGCCTCAGGGCATCGTAATGCCTTAAAAGGCCATAACGGCACAGGTCACCTGACCACCCTGCTCAGTGAGGACCAATCGGACGACTGGCATTACGTCATGGAGGCCCACAGTTTGTCTTGACCAACGCACTGCGGATAAAACAGAAGCTTTAAATATTTCATTGAGGATCTCAGGTTGCTGGACTTCTGGAGGTCAGGACGGTGAAGAGACAGATAGCCTGGTCCTCTCCTCCCTCCCTCCCTCCATCATCCTCCCCCTCCTTCTCCCTTTTGATGCAGGAGAAGGGTGACAACAGAGGGCTGGGTTTTTGCAGCAAAAAGTGTCCACTGTGAACAATAGTCCTTAACCAGGGGACTTGATATGAAGTACACAGTAAGGTGGTCCCAGCTATTGGTTTCACATACTTCCAACATGCTGCTCTGACTTGTGCCTACAGATGTTCTATATTAAACAGAAAACTCACCAGACGGGATGCAGAATAGGTGCTGCGTAATAGCAGGTGTCACAGGAAGCCTTTTCATCCCTCGTACACCCAGTTTAAAATGAACTGAATCTGGATCATTGAGACTTCATATTCTGCATTAAAACTGGGGGTGTGGAGTCTGTAAGATGAGGGCTTTAAACGAGCAGAGAGGGTCAAAAAAAAAAAATCTAATAGGGTTGCATTATGGGTATTGTATGAACCATCACTTTTGAAGCTTGACTCATCCTAGAGACTTCAAGACAGGATACTTCAGCCTCTGCCGCTTCAGTTTGGACAGTTTCTTCTGGTCCCCTATCATAATAAGTTAAATACTAAATAACTGAAGTACTCCTTTTATTTGTACCCACAGTATGGCGATTCATTGTGAGGAAATACTGTAGCTCTGAACATGTCTGTCCTTATAAGTGTCATCTCTTTTGTTGGAACACGGACACGTGTCGATCACCTCACTGACATTCCTGGCCGGGATGAAGACCCTCTAGGGCTCTGATCTGGACAGGCTGGAGCTTGTGGCCTGGCACAGGATGTATAGTCGGGAGAAAGAGGTGTGTATAGAGGAAGAGCACCAATTATCTTATACTGTGCTGTCAAATAATTCAATACAACATCTTTCTACAGCCTAAAAAACGACAAAAAAAAAAGAAAAGAAAGATGAAACACAAATCCCACAGCATTCATTCTAGGGCTATTGTAGTAACTGCATTACATTTGAGGGTGTTCTTGGTATTCTGTCTAGCCTCTTTGTGTGTACATGACAGAGACAAAGGAAGAGGATGTTACACGAGCCAGGCACACTGAATGTTAAATATCCAACACAGCAAAAAGCAACATTTTAGGAATATCAAACCGGAGAGTAATTTCACATCTCAGCAATGCCACAGAAATGAAGACAAACATGAAGAGAGAGCAAATTGCTGCGTGACAGAATACATTTTTGTTCAGAGGAGAGGGGATTAAACAGCCTTATGTCACAGCATTTATTTTCCCCTGCTGTGATTATACAGAGGGGGTTTCAGCAGAGGGTTGAGGAGGACGTATGTGACAGCGCCCTCATCTGCCTCTTTTGGGAAACTGCACCTATCATTGCATGTGAAGGCTTGCCCTTAATGCAAGGTTAATCTCGCACAGTCCAATGTCCCCTTCAAAATGAAACCCCAGTCAGAAGCTCAAATGCTTAGCAGATTTGGCACAGATCACTGGAGTATACAAGATTTGCAATGCTATATGAACGCAAACAGCACTCTAAAGGTCACTCAATGTAACAGATGATAGAGCTACTACCGAAAACACCAGTTTATGTCGGCTTTGAAGGAAAATCCAGAAGCCAACTCTCAGTATTTGGATTGCTGTAGTCATTCATCACCACCCCCATTTCAGACTGGACGTACTGGGGTACTAACCTCATTCTCTAGTTTCACAGGGAACTGTGAAACTAGAGAATGAGGCACAGTCGAGTGTGGTGCCGCACTGACATCGAGACACAGTCGAGTGTGGTGCCGCACTGACATCTTGTGGAAGTGCTGCAAACCATACAATATTAAAATGTTAAAAATGGCTGAAAAACAATGTAAAATTGAAATGTAATAAACATCAATCTGATAACATATGCGTGTTTGAGAAGAGTGCAATCATTTTGTTCACCTTAGAGACATCTGACACAACTGGAATTCAGCTCACTGAGTGAAAGTAAAGGGAGATAAAGACATTCTTATCAGACCATCCACAGGTCCCAACTTGTATGAACAAAAACAGACTGTACGTTGAATGTGTTCAGACATCGTGTGTACACGTTTTCTTCAGTAAAGTCCTGATGATATAACATGTACTGTATCAGGATGTCACAGTACTCTGGGTGCAACATATGAGAATCAGACTCAGACAAAAAACCTTTTATACACATTGAATGTTTTATTAAAAAAAGAAGTTAACAGTTTATTTTATACACAACTATTTATGAGGTTATAAGCCTATTAATAGAGAGCATTTGTCTTTTTGACAAGCATGCCCACTTCACATTGCAAAGAAAAAAAACAAGAGGGCAAAGAGGGTGATAAAAATAAGACCGAGGATGAACTTTTTCAAAACAAAATAAAAACCTTTTGACTTTTTTTAAACCCTCAAGTATCGCACAATAGGTAACAAATACATAGTTTCTATTAAAAAAAAAAAAACCTGCCATTTCCATGCTGTGTGTGCCTGCTAAATCCCCCGATTGCAGCAGTGGACCAGCACAGGGCACAAATCCACACAAGCACAAGACGTGGGAGGTGTGCACCAAGCGAGCCTCGACTCCACACCAGAAGCATGCAAGTGCACAAGGAGATACAGTCAACACAGGGAGGGGGGAGTGGGGGATATTACAAGATCAGGGTGCTGGCTCTCTGCAGCTGTGCTGATAAAACGGAGGACGAGCCCTGGACGTCCCGTCTATGGATTAATGACAGATCGGTCCTTCATCCTCATTGAATCCGGCGGGGTGTGCGGGGGATTGTGCAGGTGTGGTTGTGGGGATATGGCTCTGGACTGGACCTTCTCTGCAGTTTTTGCAATTAGAATTTTGAGGACCCCATCAATCATGTTAATGTGGTTGTCTGGAGTTGCTGTTTAAAACAGAGTAGTGAAGACATAGCTGTACACCTGTGGTCTTAGAGCAGACGAGGGGAGAAAGCCAAAAGGAAATGAAATTTAAAAAAAGCACTTTAAACATGTTTCTCCAAATTAGTTTCAGTTGTAATGGGAAACAATCATTCACTGGTTTGAGGACATTTTCTTTAGTTGGTGACCTGAATCACAAAGGCAGTAATTATGTCCCTTGACCTTGGAATTGTGGAAGAAAATGAGGGAGGCCGCTGAAACGATCAGAGGGTTGTCATGTTGACCAGAGCCATACCAGGCCAGTTTGAGTACATCGTCAATTTATTGCTGAAAACTAAAACCAAACCTATGATTTTACCCGAACACAAAAGTCTTTTTGAAAAAGACAAAAATATCAGTTCCCTGTTGCACCGTTGCCTCATAATGTGCTACTTTATTACAATTCTCAACTCGGATAGACCATATTTTCGGCACTCGCATACGATACTGCCCAAATGTAAAGTAAAACAAGCATTCAATCTTTACTCAAGGATATCATCAGTGTGATAATCTAGCTGACCCATAACTCGGTGGCGCTTGATGACCCAAGATTAAAAGCTATAAAGGAGGTCTCTATAGTGAATACAAACATGTATAGGCAGCTTAGGGAGAAAACACAAGCCAATTGAGAGAGAGTGGGGTTCTGCACACAGTTTGCAGGTTTGTTCTGTTGAAGTGGATGTGGATGCCAAACTTCACCACAAACACTCTGAACACATGAAGACATTCACATAGCCTTATACTGCCTTCAACATGTCGAATATCACAAGTTAGCTGTGCGACAGTTAAAAAACGGCTGCATCCTGCCGGAAGCTAACCCTGAAGCTAACAACCAAAACCTCAGACAGGATGAGAGAACTTATTACATGTAACTTTTAACAGCCAAAGTCTTCAGATAAATATTGGAAATTAAAAACAAAGTCAGGAAGTGTGTCTGTTCTAAAATCGGCATAGAAATGTGACAATTATGAGCATATCAGTGTGTTGTAAATCATGTTTTTGGGAGAAAATCCAATCTCTTGAAAAGGGCCGAACCACTTCTGTACAGTTGGATCCATCAGGCTCACTACAGGTTGAACATAACCAGAGTTTGAAATCACTCGCGCTCTTCTGTACAACAGGCATGTCTATGGAGTATCTCACATTTTACCACACAACAGACACTCACTAAAAACCAGATGATTGCTTTATCTATAGTTTACCTCACTAGCTAACTCTAATCTGTAACACAGCCAGAAAGCGCATGTTTAGTTGAAGTAAACACCCAGTGAAACTAACTATATCCTGTAAAAAAACAGTTCAACAAATATTATTATGATTTCCATCCTTTCAATGCGTCCTGGGTGAAAATGTTAATCACAATGCAAGATACAACCAAACCGTATTTGGAACCTGAGCCAGAAAAGTCTAACATTAGCTCAAATGAACCCAAATGCGACTCAGCCCTGGGTAACTCCCCTTCTCTGCAAGAGTGTGGCAATGTAGACGTCGAATCACAATTTGCACAGTGTCACTTTACGGACAGAGGAGAGTGAAAGATGTGTAAAAACCATGTGCTTTTCTCGTGACTTTTGAACTTCATGACTGTTTGGAAACATGGTTCTGGGAGAGTTCTTCAATGGTCGCCCTTCCTTTTGTGATGAGGCACAGAAGAGTTGAGATCAGAAGTGATAAGGTGACCTTTTGTGCCCGATTCAGCTTCGACTCTCGCACTCAGGATGCACAATCTGCCACGAAGCAAACCGGTCATTCTTACTGCGATCTATGAAGCGAATACATTTCAGGGTTTTCTAGGTAGTTCGACTGCAACGTTAGCCTCGACAAGCAACACCTGCTCAGTGTTTTGGGTTCAACACTGAATTTTCATGAGGCTACAGGGAGGTCTCTTATCACTGTACAAGGTAGATGCTGTACATAAACGCATTGACCACCCCCCCATTGGGCAAAATTATTATTTTTTTCTTTTTAAATACAGGAAATAAAAGACGGAAAAAACAGGCAAAGGTCAAAGCTGCGATTGCAATTTCTTTCCACGCATCATGGATTTGCATCTTAACCTGCCGCATTGAATCAACAATGAATAACACCATTTTTTTTTTTTTTTCAGCTAAGGAGTTCAAATCTATACATATTAAATGAATCCCCTCAACGAAAATTGCTGTAAGCCTGAATGTCATACATTGGGCTCCTGGTAGGCAGACATAAAGAGGGAATGGAGTTGATGCAGTCGGGGTATATACCACAGGTGGGACCTGTATGACGGGCATGCATTTGAGCAAAACTCAAGGTAACAGTGGAATGTGAGGCGGACCGATACTACACAAACTGGAATCTTTCCACTTTTGCTGCTTTTCACTCAAATTAAAAAAAACTGACTTTGGTGCTGGTTTTTCTAAATTCACCAGAAGAGGTGATAAATACATTCTTTCTCGACCTGACAAAGTTGTTCGTGACCAACAACACTAATAGAAATGCGTTTTAAAAGCAGGACAGGTGATTTGAAAGCCAGTGGGCATCCTGCACAGTGAGCATGTGTTTTGACTTTCATGACAGAAATTTGCATGAAAAATTAAATTCATATGGTTCGACGTTTTAAAGGGTAGCTCTGGTCCGTTTGCGAGGTCCCCTCACACCAAGTGAGTACGACCAGAATCTCCACAAATGCCACTTATGTCTTCATTGCCTTTGTGCATGAATCAGCCATGCAGTTTATGCAGCTAGTGTGTACGATCAACACCGTAAGCACCCAACGTGTCTTTGTCCCTCTGACAAGATATGGATCTGATTCATTATCCCCCCCAAAGACCTCGTTAAGCATTTATTTTGCTCTGCACGGTGGCACATGTAGACAGGCAGCAGCAGGTCAACAAAGAGCAACACAAAGGTAAAGTAACATGCAACTGAATGTTGAAAAAGATATGCTGAGGAAGCATTCAGGGTTGATTTATGAGCTTATTTTGGCACTACACTTCTTGTACTTTTATATAAGGTGTGCTGTGACACCTTGGGTGGGATTGTGCCTCAGAAACACCGTCTCGACTACGGGATAATATTGTAGAGCTGTACACCATAGGCAAGCAAGACCTAAGCAGCTCTGTGGCGGAGCAACTAAAAAAGAAAGGAAATTAGGTTTCAGGTCAAACATATATATTTTTTATGTATTAAAAAGTGAAATTTTGAGTAAAGAAATGAGATGTTCACGGGGAGACTTCCTGCCTACGCCTACATGAAGCACCTTAAAAACGTGGAGATAACAGGCGCGTGTGAAAGCAATCGCGACATCTGTGAAGGAGAAACAGCTACAGAACGGGAGGGGTGTCTGTCAAACACACCGAAGGCTAGATATCCATAAAAATCCTTGTTTAGTAGTAATAGTAATGATAATAATAATAATAATAATAATAAAAAAAACAACTTGTTTAAATATGAATAGTATAAGTCTGCTTTCTCATGGTTAGGAAATCAAATATAGTCTCTGTGGGGGTTAAAGGAGGAGGCGGGATGGGGGAGCCCTCCTATCACTACAACTCCATGTCCTGGGCCTCGTCTTCTGAGAAATCAGACATGGAGCTTTCGGATGAAGAGTCGCCTGCCCCGTCTTCCTGCTCCTTCAGAGCCTCCTCTGTTGCATATTTCTGGATGTACTCTGTGGAGGGAAAAACAGAGACAGAGAGAGAGAGAGACAGAGAGAGAATATTTGTGAGGTAATGACATTGGAAAAATAACTTTTTCTGGGTGTGCAATAACCTAAAAATCTAAAAGGGATCTGCAATCTACACCCAACAGATTGTGATTAGTTTTAACCTTTGATTTTCTGCTTGTACTCCTCGGGCCGGTGAAGGTACATGGCAGCTGCATCTCCATTCAGGGGGTCGATGGGGTTCGGGTAAGCCAGCAACTGGGGCAGGAACGACTCAAAGATGTTGGTCAAATCTGGGGAAGAAGGAAACAGATCAATGGACACACGTATCAGTCAGTGATGAGCCGACGGAGATGCACGGTGCGTTTACTAGTAGCAAGATCTCACAGCCTAGCATGGGCTCACAGAGGCTAGAACCACACTAATCCCTTCCCCTCGCTCTCTGCTAGCAGGCCTGAGCTTTCTCTCACAGCTGAGGCCTGGAGGGAAAAAAAAAAAAAAAAAAAAAAAAAAAAAAACTGCAATTCTGCGCTCATCTCCGGGGTGTCACTGTTGAGCCCATTGAAGCTGGGAAAACAAAACACCTTCCTACATGCTATTGTACAGCACCATCATGTTTACATGATTCAATCAGTTGCTTTTGTTCCCTCTTGTTACACAGAATCACTACAGACAATGCTTGGTTGATTGGTCTATTCATTCCATGTTGGTCCAATCTGATTTCCGTTCTTCAAAAACGCCAAGTACAGCTAAATGTGTGCACAAACAAAAAGGTACAGTAACTCAAATGTGATTCTTGACTTGATGGTTTGATGCAAGTTTAGAGAAAAACAGGCCAAGCTGCCTCACTTGACCGACATTAAATCAGCAAATCTTTCCATCTTTATTTCAAAACGCTGGAATCAAGAGGTCAGTGCTTAAATAACATTTAGGGTTTTAACATTTGCCTTGTTCACACCGGTGAAGATAAATAGGCAGGGAAGCTGAAACAACTGCTAATGGCATTACTGTAATGCCATTTATATTGCTCAACAGCTATCTCAGCCCTGTGGAGGGGCTGTAATGAGAACTTAATGGGGAGATAGGGAGAAGGGCACAGGGACATGGAGAGGAGCAGAGAGGGAGGAGAGCAACTGGGTGACAAATGGTAAGTACAATCACGAGAGCATGTCGTTCACAGCTGGTGACTGTTTTCTGACCTTGCTGGGCGAGGGTATTACCTAGTTATTGCACACTTCTCTCCTCAGTAAGTAGATTAGGGCCAATTGTGCACCGCTGCCCAACGTGGCCACACCTAGCGAGGGGGGGGGGGGGCCCCGCAGTCACCTATCTGGTGGCTCCGTGTCAAGATATTCGCACAGACCCGCCAGTGAGGGGGAACTTAATATGGACACATACACAGTTGTGTCCACTCACCATAAAGGGCTGTCCATGTCTGGTTGATGACATCTAAGCACACTGTCCCTGACCTGGGAAACCGAGAAGAAAACAAGAGTTAGAGGGGTTAGAGGGGTAAGGCCGAGACAATCTGTGTGCAACGAGGGTCCCAGTATGTCAACGGTTCATCGGGGCTTGTCCTTTTGCAAATGTGGCTGTGAAATGCAGCTTTCTTTTGCCTCACAGTGGAGCACAGTGGAGATATATTCCTTGGTTCCCTAAATACTCGTGTGGCAGTCAAGTGCTTAGAGGAGAGTTCTGGAGGTTGTTGTCAAGTTGTGAAATATCATGACCAGGTCAGACATAACAGGTAGTTGCAACCAAATAACTATCAGTCACTGGTGAGTGTATTACTGTAAGTAGACCAATGGCAAATCTGGGTTTGAATAATGGAAGCCTGACATAAATAAATGACATATAAAACTTTCTGATGGGAGCAGCCTCAATGAGCTATTATCTTTGGTCTTTGCGAGACTAGACTGTCCTACTTGGTCCTCCCTTCACAGGGCACATCCCTCAGAGGATCCGGCCTCTAAGCAGTGGATTACTGGGCCGAGAGAAACAAAGAGCTTGGCCCGGTTCAATATTTTGTAGGATTTACTGCTGTTCGCGGATTGTGCAAAAACTAGTGACTCATATCAAAGTATTAAAAGTGTAGTTCACAACTTAAGCGGACTCATTTTACACTATTTCAAGGCCTAGAACACAACACATGAAAAAGCTAAATAGGACACTTTTCAATTGCGTGACTGAAATCAACTTACGCTTCGTCAATGTTGGGATGAAAAATCTTGTTCATGAATCCTGAAAAATCAAAGCAGAGATGATGAACATGAAGTGGAACCCCCCCCCCTAAAAAAAGATTGCGATGTTATCTTGATACGACAGTAGAGCCCCTACCTATTGATGGTGATTTGAAAGGGTATTTGTCAGGAAGATCTACTCGCACCTTCCACACGCCTCCTTCGTACGGTGCTGCACATGAGGAATGCAGAGGAGAGACTTTCATTCCATTGAACGTCATATTTCATCCTTTATGCACTCTAATGGGTTTAGACACTGTAGGGTTGTATCAATTTTCTGCACTCCTTTCTCCACTCACACAAACAACAGAGAGAGGAACACTTGAGAAATGAGCTACACACACACCACCTCCCTCTGCTGTTTTCTTTTATCTTACGCAGTAATGTATTTCAGCCCAGTTCCCTTCACATAATACACCGACATCAAAGAGGAAGAGAGTGAGATTGTTTGAGTGTGCGGTGCAGTACTGACACTGAGGAGCACACAGACGAAAACACACTTGTTGAAGATGACTGATGAGCATGTGCATGCTACACACACACACACACACACGTGTGGACAGAGTGCAGGGCCATTTTATTTCGGCGTAGTTACGAGGCGTCATAAACGGGGTCAAACGGCAACTTCCCCTCTTTACCGATGTGTAAGTGGCGGTGGTTTCAGTGCGACAGATGTTGTGAACAGCACACCAAAGAAGTATTTCCTGCCGATGAGGCCACTCTGCTCATCCAAATTCCCCTCGAGCCCAGCTCTTCTGTTTTACACGTCGTCGCCTCAGTTGCCTGGTTTCAATCCGTTTCACGTTCCAGGCCTGCTGTGACGAACCTCTTTATGCTGCGACGACCGATTCCTGTGAATTCATTGTCCTTTCACGCTCTGGTTACTTTAACTAAATGTCAGATGTGGGAAAATTATCAGTTATTAATAGCAATGACAATCTGGATTTATTACTACTTTAAAAAAACGTTAGATTTGTGATCAGAGAAGAGGCATTAATGGGAGAGCATCCGAGATGCACGAATAAACGTTCCTTAATTTGTTGAACATTTCTTGGAACAGGGATGAAAACATCCTACAGCCACTTACATGAGAACGTGAATTAGCCCGAATGAGGATTCAGCAACAATTCAGTTAACTTCTTTAATGTGTCTGGACAAAAAAACAACTAAAATCGATGTTAAAATCAGAAAAGAGAACACTTACTTCCTTGTGGGCCGAAAAACTTCACTACAAATTCATTGAGTCCACTGAGGATGGTGACTTCATGCTTGCTCTCGATGCTGTCAAGTGGTTAAGGACAACATCTTGACATGACTGCATACACGTAAACAAAACACAACAATAACACACCACTCTTGAATAATATTCAAGAATGACTAACAATCTGGCCTCTGTGAAAATAGAAATGCAGCTGCTTCAGCTGTTGCCAGTTAAATCGACCTTTTTCCTTTCTCCGAGCCAACATCATCCTTTAAAGAGAGCCATGATAGCTTTGGACAGATAATGAAAACAAATCAATGCAGGAAAGATTACATTCTGATTCATATTTGACGCCTTAGTCCTGGACCTTGAATGGCAAATAGATAGCCTCGCGCTGATTTGTCATTCTGCACGTTCAAGCAATTAATATCCCCGAGACTGAATGTGAAGTATGCAGGCCAGTGATTCCAAAAAAAAAAAAATAATCAGGAACACTCGCATCAGCCAGCGGATCATATTCACCCATGCTTCAGAACCATGCTGGCCTTGCTCCACCTGTCACTCTGTAATGGCCGCCCTAAACAACAAGTCCACCAGCTTAAAAAGAGAGGAGAAGCACTCTGCATGCGCAAGTTCTCCTGTTAAGCGGTGAACTATGAGGTGAAAGACATTTAATTATTTAGTAGTTTTACAAAGAGGCTCGTTTGCATCATTGGTGTTTATTCATCTCGGACCATTTAATCTGCATCTTGGTGATCTATGGCAAGGCAGGTGCTCTCAAAATCATTTTTAACCCTCTCCATGCAACATACTGCAGATAATATGACTCTTATTAATATTATTAACACCTGGATCACACACGACATACATTCTTAATTTGATGCAAGAATGTTGGTACTCCGACATTCTGACCCAACTGTTGAGCCGGCCGAGATATTCATCCAATAAATCTAGCACAGAAACAGTCGATACATAATTACACTCGTAACAAACCCTGCTGAATTTTTGATGATTTGTATTCAGTATATTATGTGGAAAATCCAATATCACAGCAGTGAGCAGATAATGTATGCTCGCTCTGATTATTTTTGATCTCCGCTCTCGCACAAAATCATCACAGGGATATGATTTCTCTTTCATGTGAGCGGAGGGAAGAGAAAATAAACACGGGGGAAAGGAAGAGTCGGAAGGTTGAGGACATGGGATGAAACTCAGGTTCCCATGCCACACGACAGCAGCTGGCTCGTCAATCCGGATTGAGCGAGTATCCCATTAGCGGTAGCCCTGACCCCCGAAGGGTTAAATCAAACTGGGAGGTTATTTTTAAGCTTTTGGTCGAGTCTGCGAAGAGCAGACTGAACCCCTGGCTTGTGCAAGGAAATGTGTCACTGTCAGACAGAAGAGGAAGCTCTCTGTTCTGACTTGTGTTGGCGTCAAAGAGACATTCTGAGGCAAAGTCCAAAGCAGAGTGAACAACCACCGACACGAAGAGGACAATACGAGCAAAACAACAACCAGCCGCATGCAATAGTGAGACTCCAGCCAGACGTTTCAGACGACATGCGCCATGTTTGCATTCCGCAGTTCACCGACTTCTGCCCTTCATATGAGGACACATGTGCACCATACAAATGTGTGTAGCACAGGAGCGAGGGCAGCAAGGCAGATTGCTGCATTGCTGCCCTTGCATTACTCAAGTAAAGTCATTTACTTTACTTGAGTATAAGTAAAGATACCTTACTGGAAAATGACTCCAGTAAAAGTAAAAGTCACCTATTAGAATACTACTTGAGTAAAAGTCCTAAAGTATCTGATATTTATTGTACTTAAGTATCAAAAGTAATTTTCTGATATTAAATGTACTTAAGTATTGAAAGTAAAAGTACAAGTAAATGCTGCTAATAAAAAAGCAAAGGGTCAGAATTATGAGAATTATGAAGTTGATTCTTTTAAGTGCTGTGGCACCATGACCAAGGACAAGGAGCTGTGTTGAAAATAATTGGGTTGGCTGTGATCCATCCAGGAGCAACAATATTCAACATAATATATTGTACATAATATACTTTTGCATCTGCTATGAACTTATCATCATAATTCTCAGAATTCTGCGTTTATAAGTATGCTCATTCCAACTAGAGGATGTAGAGGGCAAATGCATAATATTATGTTCAGCAAAGAATATCCACTTGATGCATCAGGTCAGTGTTTTGAGAAAGGACGCCTGCCTTGTAAACTCCTACGGGCCTGATTTGAACACAATAGGCAAAGGTTTTGCTCAAGCTGAATCTGCTACCATCATAACTCCATCTGATCATCCACAAAATGACTCAAATATCAAAACATGATCGATACTAAAGCAGCAACCCAGTGATTACTTGAAACTGAAAAATGTCCTGTTCATCTTCAAAAGACTACTACTAGAATGTAGCTTCTTTACATTATATTAGAATGTAAAGAAGCTACATTGTATAGAATGATTCTATTGAAGTTATTCATTTTTTAAATGCTTTAGCATATAGCATCCTGGGCATCAAAATAGCATCCTGGGCATCAGTTTTCTTTGCAAAATGTAGTGAAGTAAAAGTCAACAGAAATATAAATAGTAAAGTAAAGTACAGATATCCAAAAAAACGACTTAAGTACAGTAACGAAGTATTTCTACTTCGTTACTATACACCACTGGTGGTATGGACTGTGTGTGTTGTGTTATAGAGGACAGCAGTGAGGCAGGGTGGGGGATAAGCTATTAATGGGGTTGAATCAACACCGATTACGCCCCGCGGGCTGATTGACATTAGCCACACTGACCGAGGAGCCGGAGGAACGAACCGGTCAATGAGATTCAAGACAACCGAATTACAGGAGAGCAGAAACGCAGAAGGTCAGAGTCTTGGTGATCGGTAAACATGCGTGTGTGCATGTGAGCGAAGGAGGAGGCATTGGAAGGGAGAAGTGAACCGATTGACTCTCTGATGATGATGATGTGGACACAAGTTGCACACAAAGAAAAGCCCACAAATGACCAATATCCAATATCTGTCACAATACAGGGAGACCGAAACCTCCAAGCACTTACACCCCCCCCCCCACTGAGCCAGTCGGACAGAGAGAAAAAGATAAGTGTGGTCGGTCGCAAAACTTGACAGGCAGGACATTCAGTATATAACAAGTAACTAGGTGCTGCATTGTCGGTTTTAAAACAAAGGTGACACATTGCATTTCAAACGGGAAGGCAAATTGGTTTCGCAGGAACAGCTGGCAAGACTTGAAAAACAGAAGTAGGATTGTATAGTGCATTTACATGCACATCAATATTACATGTCTATTTCAGGCATTCAAATATTGTGTTTGGGTGCGTCGGTGTCTCAGTTCCAGTCAAGTGAAGTCATTAAGTGACATGAACACTGTAAACAAATAAATTGGCAATAACCTGAATCAACATACATCTTGAATATTAAAGGAATAAATCTGCTAGCATTTAAAAGCTGACATTTACTGCTATAATTACATGTAAACATCATATCTCACATATCAGATCCGAAGCATTTTTCAATATTTAAACACCACAATCTGGTAAGAATTACAAACCACTGAAAGTAGTTACTGATTAATCAACATAATCCGTATATTAATGTACATTTTAAATATTCATTGTCACCTAACCAGGATGGTTTCCACCAATCAACTCCTACCAACATTGTTTTGCTCACATATATTTGTTCCTCAACCCCATCATAGCAACAATCTGTCCACCCCCCCCCACCACCTTGGATTAGTATTGATAAATCATAATCTGTGGGTCAATATGCTTTTACACCCACTTGTAATCTGATACAGAGAGTCCAATCAATCCAGACGCACATCTTCACTGAGCTGTAACAGCAACAGTCTTCTGTGGTAACACCATTTCACTTCATATAATAACATACTGGCTTGACTTTAAAAGACTGCACAGCAAGACAAGGTCTAAGAGACCTACTTTCAGGCTACCAATTAGCCAAGTGTAACCAAGCACTAAGGTCAATGTTATCCTGGTTTTAAACTTCATACGGCACATTTAAGTGTAGAAATATGCAGTAAATAGCATTTGCGGTTGTGGTCCAGACATGTCTTGTTTTCCTTTGGGTCCGTTTAGGCCACTATCCCTCTCTGACCCTGGATTAAAATATCCCCATCCTGACCAAACTCTTTCCAAGTATGGAAAACAAACACGATGGGGAATCATAAACAGCACTCAAACAACGTGGTGTCAACCATGCGTGAACATTTCCCTCTTTGGAGACAGAGAGGTTTGTTGATCTGTTGAAAGGGAGGCACTGGATAGTTTCACAGTCAAACTCCCTTTCCTTTTTTTTATGGAGGGGAAGAAGAAGCCTGCACTGTCCTTTCATAAACAGGGTTACAAAATACATTTTTTAAATCCAGTATCAACTTCTTATTGTCTTTGTTTATTTTCTTTATGTCATCTGCATGTAGAATCAAATTCAAAAAGACCAAACTGGCTCCACAGGTCAGATTAGACTATTTACATCCGAGCATGCAATACTCTGACCACCTGCTGACCCCTCCAGCCTCAAGTAATCCTTTTAAAAAGGGAAGGCACAGAGCTTCTGGGCTGAAATAACAGGAAAGGCAGCAAATCAAATATTCCCCAAAGCACTGGGAGAGAGTTAGGTTACCGAGTAGCACAAAGGAACGGCATGCAGAATTTCCAGTTAGTAACGGCACTAACCAGAGAAGAAGACCGTCAAAGACTGAACATAAGAAGCAAAGCAAAGTTAAGAAGCCCGCCTGAAGGACATTAATAGTCCGTAACCACCAAAAAGCCAGCAGGGAGGAGAAACATAAAGGGAGCGAGGAGGAAAAAAAGAAAAAAAAAAAAAGGAAGCGAAAAAAAGGGGGGGCAAAAACAGGGGGGAAAAAGAGAGAGAGCATGAGAAGATGATACAGAGCTGTGAAGAATGAAGCAAAAAGATACACAGACAGACAGACAGAGAAAGAGACCAAAGGAGAGGCAGAGACATAGTGATGCAGAGATAATGAAAGAAAAGAGCTCAGCCTGGTGAATGCTCATAGCCTTGGAGGCAGATGGGTGGACGTGAATGACATCATTGCTGTGGACTGCAGGCCCATGATGATGATGATGATGATGATGATGATGATGATGTCGCCTGTGTGTTTATAAGACACATCAACGGGACAAAACCCATGTCTGGATTTGACTTTATGAAGAAAAAGCAGCTCAAGATTTACAAGCGATTGACAAAAACTAAAGTATTGTTTCTTCAGTTTTGTTCACACGAGAGCTTTTGTTTGGGACATGGTTCATTTTACTTAGACGACAGCTTTTTCATGTTGCGGTTTCCAATAAGAAACCCTCTGAATTGTTATGGGACAGATTGTTAAGGAGATAAAGAGCAGGAAAGACTCCGACCACCAGATGACCCGTCAACGCAAAAGAGAACGCAGAGTCATATCCTACCGCTGGGAATAGAGCCCTGTTTCAGAGAGCTGAGATGCCATCCTGCACAGCCTCATATGGGGAAGGGTTTTCTTTTTTGCATTGAGAGAAACCACGTTTTTTTTTTTTTTTAAAACACAGGGATTAAAGGATGTGGATTTGTTTTAATGGCAGAAGAAAGACGACACTCTTCACAGAGAGCAACTGGTTTTACAGCACATCTCTGTTTGGAGATAAGGAGGCAGCAACCTCTCTTTGGTGTCTCTCTCTCTTACACACTGACTGAAGCTGCAGTGCACAATCTAAGGCCGTGCAGATGAAAGGCAGGAAACACAGCAGCTCTCCTCAAGAGTGCAAGCAATGGGTTGGCTTCCTTCGCCGAAAACGATACAAGCTACCGAAAAGAACAAGCTAATAACGAAGTACAACATAAAAGCAATAATGAAACCGAAAAACAAAGTCAACACCAACAACAAAGCTGCTCCTTCCTATCAATATGGGCTCAACAGCCACTCTCTGATATTCAAAGAGAGCCGAGGGGAAAGTCATTTTTCAGCATTAGAGTCTAAGAGTGTTTAGTGTATCCACTTTTTTATTTAAACATGTGCATTGTTTCTTCTCAAGTCTTAGTCTGTGTGGAAATGTGCAATACACTTCTTTCTGTATTCGTGCTCTGCACCGAGCCAAGCGGGATTACAGCGTGACCTCCACTGCACTCGGCGGTCTGAAAACAGAGGCAGCTCGAGTAGCACAGCAGCCATGCTGCCACAGCAGGCAGAGCGAGCGATAGGTGCGGTGGTGCTGTGATTTAATCAGTTCAACACCAAACCCCCCCAGTGGTCACCGGTCAACCCCTAACTGACTCATTCCTCTCTCACATGTCCTCTCTTTCTGAGGCCATCAAGTCTCATCAAGTCAAAGTCTCTCGACTCAATTTGAAGGCAGATCGGGAGTCTAACTGAAGTTTAACAACAGCTCCCGTTCGCACAGGCCATAGATGGCTCCACACAGCTTCTTCATTTACACTATTGATAAAATGAAAATAAGGATCTTCTTATACCAATCTCATGTTTCAGGTGTTTTTCCTATTTCATATCAAAGAGGTTAATAATCAGGTTCAGGAGACTTAAATTTGGGTGCAGCAGTAAAACAGCTAATCATCAAGCCAGCGTGACAGAACTCAAAGGTCATGCATGTTGGTTTAGGGTTCTTTACATGGGGGCCAATGAGGTAAGGAGTTTAAACGCATTTCAACGTTTGCTTGACTGATTTGGAAATTGTGGTGCACCTCAGCCTCCGTCCTTCATTGTCAATGTAAGGCATGTGTTCTTCTGAGGTCCAGCATGAGGCGAAGGGGGTCCTGGCTGATCATGGCTGCCCTGGCTGGCTCCGAAAACTGTAAATAGGTACACTGGTATGATACGAACATGCCAGCTGCTCTCACTTCCCCCTCATCCGGGCCCGGATCCCACAAGAGATACGAGGGATAGATCTGGGGAGCTGGGGACTTAATCACCTTCATTACAACATACTTGCAAACTGAGATTAGGCACATGTGATTATTCTTTGTGGAAGCGAAACAAATAAACAAGCCACAAGGAGTGATCTAATCGTTCAAGGACCGGGCTAGAATAGTCGCGATGAAGCTTGCGGTGACTTGTAGATCACATTCGGACGTCTACAAAGTTGTTTATGAATAAACTTCTGACGGGATCAGGAGCTTTCTTATACTTTAACCTCCGCTTATCACTAAAAACACAACATAAGCTTCTTTGATCTCGGACAGGAAATGGGTTACACACGTGACCGAAACAGCGCTGCTATCCTCACGTTTATTCTTCACTCTGCCAACTACTGCCGTCTCACAAACCATCTTAAGAAATGAACTAGACAGCAGTTAAATACAGTTTGGTCAGACAGCCAAGTTCAGAAATTGGCATGATCGCAGTCCCAAAGGCTTCACCTAATAATTAAAACTGCGCCACAGCACTTGTTTCGCTCAGTTTGGTAACAATGAGCCCAGAACTACCAGGCTATAAAGGCCCTTTTCAACCACTTTGACAGGTTACAGTACAAGTATTAAGAACAATGTCAGTAATATGAAATAAAGTAGGTTAGCTCGCTCTGACACACTACGCGTTTGAATTCTGATGGAGCACTCGGTGCCAGCGTGTGCGGCCGGTGAAAAGAAAACCTTGCAGCACGTTTTACATATCAATGGGCACATGGCCCCAAAGGCCTGACTCACTGAAGTCCACATGTAAATGCATGGTAGCTTTTAAGTGCTGCACTCACTGGATGGTGGATTGGGAAGTAAATTATCTCTATGAACACTTCGGTTACAAGTCCACATCTGGAATTTCAACACATTTAACATACGATAAAACAAAGGATTAGGTTAACCCAACATATATATTATTTTGCTATGCAGATTTGGTTCTCATTGAATACAGGCCTATGTGTACTACGTTAGCTGACGGCTAGCTCCCTCCCTGTGTGAGAGCTTTGAACGGCACAGCACTGCACAGGCCAAGTTCTTTGTCTTCGCTGGTGGGAGATGAGAGCCCACCCACTGCAATCAAACATGAATCCCTCAGCTGCTCCTCCTCTCAGCCTTTCACTAAATCAACAGTCTATTTACAGCAGTAGCACGGAGTCTGAGTGACCGGGCTGCGTGCATACACACAAACAGAATTATCATTAACGATCACAAAACTGAGCCAGGGCAGGAGAAACAATGACCTGAATCCGAGGCATCCATCTAATGAGCAAATCTACGAACAGACAAGACAAGATTACAGCCCCCCCCCCCCCCGAATTTCAACACCGACATGTTGAGGAAACTGCTAACAAACCTCAACTACAGTGTACTGAGAGACAGACACCACGGCTAATTTCATCAACATGCTACAGTGGAGACACATAGAGGCAGATTACCAGATGGATTGTAGGGTGTGGACAGTGTAGGGTGCACTTTTATGATAACGCTCTTTATCTTCGTACATAGGCGTACATTTTAGCCATAAAGGGGTACCTTAAAGTCAACATGTTTTCTCAGAGTCACTGGTCCATATGCCAAATGTAGCGCCTTCGGTTTCCCACATTAAAGCAGCAGCGCACGTGAGCGACAGAGGCAGGCTGAGCTCCCCAGTGGGAGGAAGAAAAAAAAAAAAAAAAATCATGTGAAACAAAGAGAGGAACTTCAGTCCATCTGTTTCTCTAAAGGGAACTCAGCCATTCGTGCGGGAAGCTTCACTGTTAGCACTGTGGGATTAACAGTGAGGGAGGGCCTCAAATCTCCGACTGTTAGAGATGCCTTGCTCCTGGAGCCCCCAAAACAGGGCTGTCAATCAAGGTGGGGGCCCCGCTGACTAGAAGGGACCTCGTCCACAATTTACTTGATTAAAAAGAGCAGGAGCTTGGTTTAGGGCTGAATGATGCGACATTATTATAAGCATAGCAAAGAGGTCAGCAATCACAGAAAAAGTAAATGTACCGTAATTATCTCAGTTCAGCCCTGCTAATTTTATACCATCACTGGCTGAGCGTGTACAGCAGGTGGGCCATTCCCTTCATTGTCTTCGTGTTTGAGCTTCTTACTACAGATTAAATATTAACCTGTAGCCACAATAAACATGTGATATCTGGGCTTTCAGGTTAACCATACGGCCAATGCCAAGCAAGGAACTCATGGCTTAAGTGAAGTATCATCACCAGACATACTGTAGATTCCAATCCAAACAACATATCATTTGGCTGTGTGTAAATTGAAACATCTGTATGTGTTTGAGTTGTGTGCTTTTATACCTACAGCCTGCTGTAAGCTAAATGGTACTGTGCATGTTTTCTGTAACCCTCTTAGCTTCTTTGTGTTTCCTGCTGCAGTTGTTGCTATAACACCATAACAACAAGCATTTTGTTTCAGCAACTTCATCACCAGACCAGCGCTTTCCCCGCACTCGTCATGAGTGCATCACGCTCCTGTTCATTCAGTCAATCTCTCGGTCAGGAGCGGGCAGAAAACCGCTGGCTCCTTCGCTACAGTAAACCCGCGTCCAGTTGGTTCAGTCCCGCAATAATAGCGCTGGGCGCAGATTAGCTGCCTGTGACATGGTCTGACACAGCAGCAGCAGGAGGTGGAGGTCACATGGGGCTTTTGTAAAACGGGAAACACAAAAGACTCCTCTGCTGATGCTGTCCGGATGTCATGTTACAAGTGCACAATGGGGCCGAAAACGCCGAGCGGAGTGCAGATAAAGCCCAGGATTGGTATTCCACTCAGGGAGGACGGAGGGATGTGGTGGGGAAGGGAGTAGGGGAGGACATTCAAATTAAAAAAAAAGAGAGAGAGGAGGTGGACAATGCCTCTGAAAAACGAACCCCTGATTGTGGACAACTGAATGAATCAAGATTACTGAAGGCCAAATGCTGCCTCAACAATCCCTTCAAGGAAAAATGGATCCTTGAAGAAACAGGAAGAAGCACAAACGTAACACACAACATACCTGCATCCTACATCTGATTTGGGGTGACATGATTGAGACCCACATACACCGGTATTGATGCCAGGTATGATGATGGATACCGGGGCTGGTGAAGTATGCAACACCCCAACAACTCCCCACAGTCTCGGATATAATTCATCTGTGGCCATGCTCCACAGAACTGCTATCCAATCACTTTCAGACCTTCCGGCAGCATTGGAAAGGTTGAAAGGTACAGCCGAGACGCAGTCTAGTTGTCATGAAAATATCTAATGAGATTTCATATATAGATGCTGGTCATATAATTAGAATATCATCAAAAAGTTGATTTATTTCACTAATTCCATTCAAAAAGTGAAACTTGTCTATTATATTCATTCATTCATTCATTACACACAGACTGATATATTTCAAATGTTTATTTCTTTTAATTTTGATGATTATAACTGACAACTAAGGAAAATCCCAAATTCAGTATCTCAGAAAATTTTAATATTGTGAAAAGGTTCAATATTGAAGACACCTGGTGCCACACTCTAATCAGCTAATTAACTCAAAACACCTGCAAAGGCCTTTAAATGGTCTCTCAGTCTAGTTCTGTAGGCTACACAATCATGGGGAAGACTGCCGACTTGACAGTTGTCCAAAAGACGACCATTGACACCTTGCACAAGGAGGGCAAGACACAAAAGGTCATTGCAAAAGAGGCTGGCTGTTCACAGAGCTCTGTGTCCAAGCACATTAATAGAGAGGCGAAGGGAAGGAAAAGATGTGGTAGAAAAAAAAGTGTACAAGCAATAGGGATAACCGCACCTTGGAGAGGATTGTGAAACAAAACCGATTCAAAAATGTGGGGGAGATTCAGAAAGAGTGGACTGCAGCTGGAGTCAGTGCTTCAAGAACCACTACGCACAGACGTATGCAAGACATGGGTTTCAGCTGTCGCATTCCTTGTGTCAAGCCACTCTTGAACAACAGACAGCATCAGAAGCATCTCGCCTGGGCTAAAGACAAAAAGGACTGGAATGCTGCTGAGTGGTCCAAAGTTATGTTCTCTGATGAAAGTAAATTTTGCATTTCCTTTGGAAATCAGGGTCCCAGAGTCTGGAGGAAGACAGGAGAGACACACAATCCACGTTGCTTGAGGTCCAGTGTAAAGTTTCCACAGTCAGTGATGGTTTGGGGTGCCATGTCAGCTGCTGGTGTTGGTCCACTGTGTTTTCTGAGGTCCAAGGTCAACGCAGCCGTATACCAGGAAGTTTTAGAGCACTTCATGCTTCCTGCTGCTGACCAACTTTATGGAGATGCAGATTTCATTTTCCAACAGGACTTGGCAACTGCACACAGTACCAAAGCAACCGGTACCTGGTTTAAGGACCATGGTATCCCTGTTCTTAATTGGCCAGCAAACTCGCCTGACCTTAACCCCATAGAAAATCTATGGGGTATTGTGAAGAGGATAATGCAAAATGCCAGACCCAACAATGCAGAAGAGCTGAAGGCCACTATCAGAGCAACCTGGGCTCTCATAACACCTGAGCAGTGCCACAGACTGATCGACTCCATGCCACGCCGCATTGCTGCAGTAATTCAGGCAAAAGGAGCCCTAATTAAGTATTGAGTGCTGTACATGCTCATACTTTTCATGTTCATACGTTTCAGTTGGCCAAGATTTCTAAAAATCCTTTCTTTGTATTGGTCTTAAGTAATATTCTAATTTTCTGAG
>NW_022280051.1:739467-777902 GCF_004355925.1 Anarrhichthys ocellatus | reverse complement strand
ACACACACACACACACACAAGTAGACAAAACTCATAATAGAGTAATTTTTCGATTTAATTAAAAACTTGATAAAGTTGAAAAAGGATCAAAGAACCAATTTGTTCAAACCGTTCCTTTTTAACCATGATGTTGACCCTGTTGAGACAGCTCACCCTTGTTTTTTGGGTGGTTATGACCAGCCCAGTTCTAGTCCCATATTTGACTAAGCTGCACAGCCATCCCATCAGCTGTTCTACATCCCTCCCTCTTGTGGTTTCAGGCTAGTAACAGGCTACCCAATCATTAAGCAGGTTTCCACTGTGCTGGGACAAAAACTACTTTTTTTCATAATGATCTTCTGGGAGATTTTGTGGACTTGAATTGTTATGGTTACATTTTAGAGCTCCCTCTGTCAGCCCTGAGTGAAATTGAACAATTCTACATCAGCAGGACAAAAGTAAACATGGTGACAACGACTTGGAAAAAACAACACACTTAAAAGTTCAAGCATTGCATGATGAAAACGACTGCAGGCTTAAGGACAGCAGCTGTACCACTTAACAAAACAGCTGCCACATTCATTCCGATTCCAATATGTTCCAGCAAACACTACAACCACAAGTTAGCCTTCCATGTGCCTGCAGACACTGAAGTACAGTGAGACACACACACACACACAGATCAGGTGGCCATTTTGATGTTGAAATTAAGCAGCAGACTAGCCAGCCAGTTCGGCAGCGTTACAACGTAACAATTCCAAGTGGCAGATGCAACAACACAATTAGAAAACCCTTCGTAAGGTTACAAAGCAAAGCTAATAAGACCCAGAACGCTGCAGTAACAGCGACGTTTTTAACGAGAGTAGAACAAAAGACAGCAGCATTTTTTTAGTTGACGTTAGCCTTACGTTATGTAAACAAGCTCTGGTGTCAACGTGTAAAGGGGCAGTTTAACTTAACTCCCCTGACAACAACAGGCTGGACAAAGAAACCACATTTTCACAAGGGGTTTTAAAGTCTGCCAGGTGTATTAGTGGGGCAACAAGATGAGAGAAATTCCTGGAAAAGGAGAGCATCGTTAGCGTCTGGTCGGCTGTTGCTGTAATTTACAAATAGAGACAGCAAACTAAACAGCTAACGTTACAAATATACAGAGTTTGAAAACGTTTTTTAAAAAAAAAAAGCTAATGGGACCGATCTGATTAGCCAACACAGCTGTCCCGATAAGCGACTGGAGGTTCGCAGTACAGAAATAGCGAACACTTGGCTTTGCTAGCAAAATGTTGTTTACACAAAAACACCAGTCATTCACAATGAAAGCCTTCTGCTGTGGGTTACCAAGAAAAAACAAGCAGCATCAACACATGGGTTTTGCTCATATCATATTTCCACACACATCAGGACATAACGTTAGCTGACAAGACAGCGACTGTTGTTGATGTTCAGAAAGGATACAGTTTCACCACATCGGTATCCATTCGCCTTTTACCCGGACTTGGAGACGACATTTTTCCTATTTCCACCGCAGAGCACCACTAAGTAAACTGAAAGCTAGCCCACGAAACGCTAGACAGTCGAGCAAACGGTACTATCCGAAAGTTAACATTTGTTTTCAGAAATGTCCACAGCAAAACGTCTTCACGGCTCAACGTCTCTCTGTCCTAATGAGTAGCCGAGCCTACCTAGACCTGCGCTGTTCACTGCCTCTTAGCGTTCTGACTATGGTCCTGACAAGTAAGGATCCCTCCGCGCATCACGTCATATACCTGCGACCAAACGTCACCATAAATGGCCATCTTTGTAGTTTTATAT
Organism: Anarrhichthys ocellatus; assembly: GCF_004355925.1. Lineage (NCBI taxonomy): Eukaryota > Metazoa > Chordata > Actinopteri > Perciformes > Anarhichadidae > Anarrhichthys > Anarrhichthys ocellatus. Next base: position 776,111 of record NW_022280051.1, on the reverse strand, counting down.
AGAACACTTTTTGTTCTGTATCTTCAATGTCATTTTATAGTGCCGTTTACGTTATTTTGATGTAGAAAGTATATAGAACCATCAAGACATAGAGGAAGCCTTAAAGTTTAGACGTTTTTCAGGGTTTTGCAATTCAGAAGCCTCATTGCTGTGGCACTGGCTCTTGCTCTGGTTTTGCATGTCTTCCATTTTTCTCCACCACACTCAGGTGATGGATACCAGCATATAACTCAAAATGTCTGTCCACAGCAGACAATACATGGAGGAATACCTTCTCCTTATGATACAAACTGTTGTGGAGGAGTTGCTGCACATATTTTTGTGGGACACGGCTTAAATCAGCTAATTTCAATCAAGACATAAGTGAGGTTGACATATACAGTACTACAGGGTACAAATGAGACCCAATGAAGAGAATGTTTTCAAGAGTGCAACAATGGCTAAAAATATACCATTGCTCCAAGGACAGCCTCATAACTACTTCGATAGCAGTCTTTTTATGTGTCTTCACAAATGATCCAGTGACAAGGCTGCTTTTCCATAAAGTAAACATAGTACAGTAATTTGTACATAGAGAGAATTCTTAGGAACATAGTGTTTGTTTTAACTCATCTATTTAAGCAAAATAGGTTAAGATGTTTGCTAATCTGAAATCACATCTATGTGAAACCAGACCCTTTCTGAAGTCATTCACTGTGCAAGCTGCAAAAACAGGTACTAAAATATGTGTGATAGCCATATCTTACTGTACTGTATTTTTTTACCTTTTATTCACAATACAATCATTTTATTAAACTCTAATTAATCTTTTCTTAAATTGAAATGTCGGTGGACCAAAAATCAAAGTGAAACAAACTTTCAGAAGAGCATTTTATTAAACGCTTTTAGGAAACTCCAAGAAGATAAAACCACATGCAAGATAGAAAGGACTGCATTAAGAGACGCACACAAAGGCAAGAAGGAAGTGAAGGAATCCATAACCTAATTAAAAACAGGTTTGAAGTTTATGGCACATAGTTCTACTTGCCTGCAGTAATCAGGACTGAGCCTGGTGGACAATAAAGATGGATTGTATTGTAAAAGAAAATAACATTTCACTACTTGAAAAGGGATTGTTCTATTCAAAAGAGAACTCATATCCACATTACCTTTTTCACGCACAATAGTACACAAAAATGATTCCTCAGTTTCTTATGCTCATCTGAGGTTAAACATTGACCACTCCCTAAATTGACTCCAAATACATTGAAGGTAAACATCGCCTTTCCAGTGTCAAGCCATTTGGCCTGTTCTCACCATAATAAGGGATTTCTTGCCTCTTGTATTCTACAGAAATCCAGACTATCATGATGTTATGACGTCCTGCTGAAGCAGAATTCATGTGAGATTAAAAATAGTAAATGCCTCGTTTGTGGCCAATCTATACGCTGAGATGTGTCCTATTACTTGATGACTTCTTATGCATACACATGATACAAGGCCTATAGAGGCCCCAATATCTGCACATCCCAATTCAAAGGTTTTATAGCCACACAAGCATCCTTCACATATTTCCCTGTTCACAGAGAAGACACTCATTCATTTGCCTAAAGACACAATTGACTTTCTTTTCCTCCAGAGCCACTTTGACTTTAAACACAACTTCAAGGGATGGCATACATTTATATGATATGACATTCCCGTCATTGGTACTACCGACTGCGCCACAAAAAAAAAAAAAAAAGAGGGCAGGTCAGTCCATCAATTCAGTGTTGTGATGCTGTTTGGATGGAAACAGTCTACTGAGATGGAGAGGAGGATGCCTGCCACTGACGGAATATAGCAAACACCCTTTTGGACTTGTCACGAGGGCCCTGGGAGGAAAGAGAGCATAGAGAAATGTCAGATATTGTTTAAACTAAAGCAACATAGCTATGTGGTGAAATTAGCACGATTTTTTGGGGTGAGAATACAAATTGTTGACTCGCCTGTCCTGGACTACCCCCTGCTGTATTGGAGTTCCTCCTCATGGGCATAAGGAGGTCGAGAGCAGCCTTCCAGCCCTGCTGATGAAGCGCTGAGACTCCATCCAAACAGGGGATTGACCCTGGATCCACATTCTCCTTCCCCACGGAGACCCAGGGACACCAGTCTCTGTGCTGAGCGAGGGGGTCAAATGTATTCCTGTGCAGGAGCCCATCCTGAAAAAGTAGGCAGTAGTTTGTAATAACAAATTTAAAATAAGTAATGCAAAACCCTCTTTCATATTTAACTAGGACTAGGATGTAGATTATACTAGCGTGTCTTGAATTAGGTAAAATACTGGATAAAGTGAGACCATGTCATGTTTCTCTCATGGTTCTTTAGGTAACAATGTTTAGATAAAGATATAGTATGTGTGATCTCATTGTGCCTTTGAGAGCTCGTCAGGGATTATGCTGATGTGATGACATTTCAAACATTTTCATAAATGTATAGCGTTAACCTGTGCTAGGACTGACAAATCACTGCTTGCAATCTAGGTGCTTTTGATGGTAATCTTCACCCTGGAATAATGTATGCCTCCTCTACCTGTGTACGTTTAAAAGACACTAGGAGCACTGACTTCCATGTCACGGATTTTCTTGCAAATGTGGCAAAAATCTGTCATGGAAGAATGAGATCGCATAGAGATAACAATTAAAAATGTGATGAACTGTGCAGCCCTATCTTAAATATTGATTTTACTTTTTAAACTGGTCTTAATGACCAGGTGGCACTGAATAATAAGTTATGAAAGTAAACGTGCGGCCCTAGTGCTGCAAAAAACAATGTGTGAAATCAGCAGTAATGTTAGTTCTTACAGGACCGCCAAATGAGAGGCACAGGCGTTTAGGAGGGGGATGCAGGCTGGCAGCGCCATCAGATCCAGAGTTGTCCCCGTGTCCTCTACCGCGAGTTGCAGACCTTTTGCCCCTGGGTGAAGAACTTTGCAGCTCTTCACTGGGGCTTGGCGAGTCTCTGCTTCGGGCACGCAAAGACACGGGGGAGGAGGTTCCCTCACTCTGTAACACACACACAACACAGCATTGTTAGAAAAAAGCAGCCTGGTGCATTCCCCTTGCCATTGTTATACACAAAGTAAAGTAATTCTGCTTAAAATGAATATGTGCATATTAGCCGAGCTTATTTCACTGTTCAACCTTCATTTGGTGAAAGCTTGCCTGGTCAGAGCGGGTGGTGTCCTGGCTCCTCAGCTTCATGCGACATGGAGTTGTAGCAGGGCTGGGTGAGGCAGAAGCAGGCTGGTCCCCCATGCCCTCATGCGGGGCTGCTGGGGCAGGACTCGTTGCTTGAGGAGGCGGGCCTATAGTGTTTGGTGAGGAGTCTCCCTCGCTTCCCGTTCCCTCCATCTGGTGGAAGTTCCACAAGCCCACCTTGCGCATACAGTACGAGCAGGTGAGGATGGGCAGGTTCATTGTGTGCAGAGTTGGGCTATGAAAGAGAAATTCATTGCTCAGACATCTTAATCGGGGAGGAAGTGCTAAAAAAAAAAAAAAAGGTTTGTACCATGTTTCTCTCAGTTAACTAAATGCCCTTTCATTCTATTTCCTTCCATGTAGCTAGTGCATCATTGAGGTTACATTTGACATTGAAAATGTGCTTCTATGTATGCTTTCTCTGGTTTATGACAATATCAAGTGTTATTGTAAGGTGTGTTAAAGTGTCTAGCACAGCAAAGGGGGGGGGGGGGGTCATCTCACCTTGCATCCCAGCCACAGAGAGAAACAATGCATGCAGCCACTTGGACAGCCAAAGATTCAGAACATGGAGAACCTCCTTTTCTTTTTTGTTCGTCCTCGATCAGCTGTAGTACGACACTGATAACATCCTCAGTCAACGACTGCAAAGAAACAGTGGACATTCATTTACATGTGAACAACTGAAAATTGTATGTTTTCTTATGGTTGAACACATGACATTATTCTACAATTAATCGGACTGTCTCTTCTATAATCTCCTGGCTAAAGCAATTTCTGGAAGAAAACGTGTTCATAATGCTTCTAAAGACTGTTCTCCTGCCTCACCATAGATTTCAGCTGCTCCGGCTTCATGGCAGGCAGCTGCTGTACAAGGAGACAAGTGCTCTGGAAGCGCTCTAAGAAGGCAGTGAGCAGTGCTGATGGTTCACAGGCCGGAACCAGCCAGAACCGCTCTGAAATTACATCAACATTCACCATAAACATGTGGATAACTCAGGGCAAATTCAGCTTAAATGGCGTGACAATCTTTTTAGTATAAACATGCAATAGGAAGTTCTTGCTCCTACCTGGGCATGGAAAGTCAGGCCAGGGGCAAAACTTCTCATGCTGCGTCCGAAGCTGCCTTGTTATCTCCGCAATGCGGCTTCCATCTATAGAATAAAAAGAAGAAAAGTTGCCTGACCTTTCATTTCTTGGCAGACTTAGATCATCATCAGCATAACCGTGCCAAAGTAAAGTGTGTGTGCCCTTGTCGTTTTTCTGTAAATTTAAGCTTGGCTCACATTTTTCAAAGTCTAAAGTCGGTTGTAGTGCTGCACAAAGGAAAACCTGGCAGCTGGAGCACTTGAGCATATCACAGCCAATGTTGATCCAGCCATATCTGGCACACATCAGAGGGGACAGTGTGCGGGGTTTTCCTGCCCATTTCAAACAGTGCCACGCTAAGGAAAACTTCACTCAGACACAAAGCAAGCATCGTCACATTCATTATTACTCTGAATAAAAGAACATTTACTTTTTATGTGAAATATCAAAAAACATCAAAATCATAGATTAACAAGCGCTGTCTTCATTAATGATCACACAGTGAGCCATTAAAAAAAAGAAAAAAACATGGCTGCCTCCTGAAACTGGACCAAAAGGTCAAAATGAATAAAAGGATATTGAATAAGTTTCCACTCTTGAGAAAAAGGCGTCTTTGTTCGTTGCTTCACAGGATACTTGAGTGTTGCTTTTTACTTCCAGAACTTTCAAATTTCCTTGTCCACTGAAATCCACATAGAGAGAAAAACAGATCGTCAGTTTCCACGTGCACGCTTCATATTTGAATAATAACAAAAACATGTAATTGATTAAATCTATGCATACTGTATATTGCGAGATTCCTACTTTCTCCTAATAACCCTGCACAGCTAGACATGGAGGCTTATTTGGGGGGTGAGCGGTAACACGCGGTTATGTAACATTTCACCTGAATGAAACAGCTCCAATTTTCCTTTTCTGCCTAACACGATCTGTTTGCTACACTAACGCACAGTAGGAAGCCAAACCAAATGCCTTTAAACTAGCCCTGGTGGCTGGGCAGCAAGTGGACAACACTCCAGGCGTGAATAGCAAACTAATGAGGGTACCACGTTCCAGTAAAACTTTCGGTTCCCACCCCCTTATCTGTAACTGTGCACGGGAGTAGTCGCACAATGGCTGCCATAACACATTTGCCCGGTATATAGACTAAATACAAGCAAGAATAACAACGGTGTGCACGCTCCCGTTCCTGGCATACAAGCTCCTAAATCTGTGGAGACTTGTCCCTCTTCATATTACGCTGAGTGAAGGCGGCTAAAGAAGCGGAGCTTCCAGGCTAAGTGGCTAACCAAATTAGCTAATGTCAACTTGTTTCCCCGGCCCCCTTTAAATCAAACAAATAGCGCGCGATTGTTTAAAAAAATGCACCTGTTGGATCCGATATCCGTGGACGACACTCCTGCATTGAGGAGCTCACGAACTTTCTCTGGAGATGCAAAAGAAGACTTTTGTTGATTAGTGTTGCCGAGACGATCCCCACGACTGCCGCCGAGAGTCGCCATGATCGGCTCTGTAGTCCTCCGGAAAATACAAGCTGGCACCGAACGTTCCGCCTTGTAAGACCCCCACCACAGCACACGAGTGGGCTCACAGTCACAGACCCAGAGTCGTATAGAGGGATCATACAAAATAAACGGCTCTGACTGGACCTGCATGACTTCTTCACTCCCGGCATCATTTGAATTTTGTTGTTGTTTCACTATCAGAATTAAATTTATAAATATTTATCAAGAAGGATATTTTTTTTTCATTTGACATAATGAGTTACTTTATACAAAGCAGGATCCGATTTAAAAGCTGTTATCCTTTTACACTTAATTTATTTTTCATCCATTTTGACATATATTTCCTAGCAAGGAGATACAATTTAATTTAAAGCACTCTTATAACACTGGGAACGTCAGAGGAATTAATTATCAGACCCTTTATGTAAAAGCGGTAGTAGGCTACTGTGCTCTAAAAATACTCCATCACAAGTAAAAGTCCTGCATTCAAAGTCTTTAAGAAGTAGGAGTATTATCATCACATCCTCATTGTCAGCAGATTGATAACCAACTCATGGATCAGTCTCCTAAGTCTCCTCCTCCCTTCACTCCTCCACTCACTACCACGTCATCTGCGTTCACCTCAACCGAGTACATTCTTGTAACACCAACCTTGCTGATAACGAAGACGACAAAAAGAGAGAACTCTCTCGGCTGGGCTGATGAGACTGATGAGGTCAGCAAGGTCCCCAAACGTTTGCCTCCAATATTCCCCTCTTAAGAACATCTCTAACAAGCTGAAATCAGGGATAAGGGAGCTGGATGTGATGTGATGGACCTACTGCCTGGTACAGTGGTCCTCACCAACACCCAGAAGCAGACTCATCTTCTGGACAAAGTGCACTCAACTAAATCTGCAGATTTATCAAATTTGATTAACCTAAACACGTGTCAGGTCTTTGGCAGGTAAATCATTTCTAAATAATGATTTGATTATCCAACACAATCTTAATTTGATGTGTTTAACTGAAACTTGGTTAGACCAACAGTAGTAGTAGCAGTTCTTATTAAGGCAACACCTCCCCACTTCATTTGGTGAGTAAAGTACGGTGCATTAATTAAAGAGTTGCCATTTTGTGCAATAATTCTATTAAGTGCAAGCAGGTGTCTTATTTGGGAAATATGTGTCTTTTTAATCTGTCAGTTGAGCTGTAGGCTACATGCCACCTCAGTGCGAACATTCTTGATGACTTTGCTGAACTGCTATCATCTGCTTTGACTTTGAGTGTGTAGTTATTTTTGGTGATTTTAACTTTCATGTTGACAACCCCCAGGACAGCAGCACGAAGGAACTTTGTTGTATTCTGGATGACGACAGACTGTTTGAGCCCACACACAGTAAGGAGCTCCTTCTGGACTTAATCATCTCCAAAGATCTTAACATTGCTGAGGTTGAGGTGACTGATGTTGCTCTTTCCCTCTTTTTTCTTTGAGATGACTATCACTGTGCATGCACGTTTTCAAAGTTAGAATCAGTAAATGGCATATCACTGAAAACACCAGTCAGTTATTCGTTCAAGCTTTCTTTTCCAACCCCCTGCACCCTTGTGGGTCTCAGTCAATGAGTTTGTGATCATTTCAGTCCTAAAATTACAGATGTTTTTGATGCCATCGCTGCCATTAAGTTAAAGGTAGTCGCTGGTTAGAAAAAAGCATAATGGAGGTAAAAAAAAAAAGTTAGTGTCAAAAAAGTGACTGTAATCTGTAAAGTAAGATTTTGCATTTATGATTTAGGACTGAGAAATGCAAGACAGTCCTTCTTGTACGACTGCCAAAAACAATAATGATGCACATTTCTTATTTGCTACTGTTACATGGCTGAGAAACCAGCTGCCCACTTTTTCACAATTCATTTTTAATTGGTTCTAGCATAGTCTAAACTGCATTGATATTATTTTATAAAGTTGTTATTATGCGTTTTTTCCAGATATTGTTGTGGGCCACAGCTACCGGTGAGGATACTGAGGTCATGTTCTTGGTAATATTTCTGGGAATTTGGTGTTTTGATGACATGAAGATAAGTTTACCTTCTAAGATTAAAGACATATTACCTGTGTTAATATTACAAGTGTTCGTAGTTCATAGTGTAAAACTTTCACTTTATATTTAACCACATGAATAATATCCAAACAGGTCCTTGGACCATGCACTTAGACAGAGAGAGAAAAAAATGTTGTTGTTTTGGACACCGACACGCGTAGTCCCGCCCATCTCTAATGACGCGAATTCCTAATAACAAGCCTCCTGATTGGCCAATTGTCTGACGGCCGGGGGGGGGTAAACATTTGTGAATGGCTTCATACTGACTGAGATGTGGAATGGTTTATAATGTTTTATCAGCACTTTAGCAGATGTTGTTTTTATTCGATGTGACGTCCTTCAGGGCTGGATTGTAACAGGGAAACGATGTCGGACACTGAAGGCGCTCGCAGTCCAGACCAGCTGAATAGATTCCAGAAACTGAGACACAGGCCGCCGCACGGTGAGACGTTAGCAGGTCGGTCAACAGCATGCTAACGATAGGTTTTAACTGAACGTTACCGTATTCTGCCTGTCAAATAAACACGGTGTGACTGAGATCAGCTGCTCCACGTACCCCCCTCTTTGCGTGTTAAGAATGGAAACGTTTCCCGTAACCGCTACTGCCCGCATTGCTAAGCTTAACGCTCAAGCTAGCATCTAGCTAGCATGCCTGTTTATCTTTGATTAGCTTTATAGCCACCATATATTATGTGTTACTAAATGAATGGAGATGGTAGCTTAGTCATAGTCGTTGTAAAAACGTGTCTTTCAGCTGCACAGGTAACTTAGTTATAGTTATATGGCCTCACACACGATCATTGATTAGGTTTTATAGACCTGCAGTGCTCCCAGGAGATTCAGGGCTGGGGACCAAGTATTGATAATAATCATCTATAGTACTCAATGGACATAACGTTACATGATTGAGATCTGTCATGTGTGGAGAAAGAGAGTCTTTGGCTCCTAACATTTTCCATTTGGCTGTTAGTATTAGAGTTATGTTGTGGTACATCGTTGGTACAGATCCTGGTCATGTTCTGTTTTCTTTCTTCTGTTTTGTTGTTGTTGTTGTTGTTTACCACAGATATATACTGCAGCTGGCAAGGCCAGTCACACCTGGGGCCAAAGCACAGTCACACAGTCCAACTCAGGTTCCTCTGACTGGTATCGACACGCAGCTGCAAAACATATTCAATGGCCTTGAAAACTGATAGACATCATTGTCTCGCATGTCAGAAGTGAATGTGACACTCCCTTCGAGCATGTGGTCATGCGTAGCTTTCTGAACACACTTTTAGCTGTTTATTTGGGAGGGTTATGCCTCCAAGTTTGGTCAAATATAGCTCTTCTTCCTAATGAGTCTGAATGCGCTATTTAGTCCTCTTTACAAAAGCGTCTGCCAGTAAATCATGGCCTGTTACGATTCTGAAATATTTGATTTAGGTGTGAGACAGTGATATAAAACTCGCCAAACTTGTGTTGGGTTACTGGCATTACATTTATATCAGTGGGGATGTTCAATCATGCCGTCGCTCTACATTCCTCTACAAACGTGATCATTAACAATGCATTGGTTGGCTGAAACATCACTGTTCTGAGTTCTATGTAGGTTCTATTCTTAGTACATTAAACAAAGGTACATTATTCTATTTGGATTAATGTGCTCTGCAGTCTGTCATCGTGTGCCTGTTTATAGAAAACTGCTTATCCCTCAGGCCAAACATCTTAGTGTTGTGGTAATGTTTTATTCCCTGCTATTTGCAAAGCTTTCCTTATAAGGTAAAACATGTCGGCCTAGCAGATGATGTGGTGACTGTGTGATTCTGTATTTTAAATACAGCACTGTATATGAATAAACTTGTCTGTCAGCTTTAGTGGCAGAGTGCCATTTCATTTGGACTGCACTACATACACCGTATAGTGTAATGAGGATGCACCGATCGCTTAAGTATCGTTTAAGGTTTTTATGGCTTATTATCTCCAAGCAGATGTATTTAAGTTGAGATTCAACTGTGTGTGAACGCAATGCACAAAGGAATACGTCTGTCTTCAGGGCAGGGCATGTTCAACCTGTGACTACCTGTGTGCAGGATGGTGTTTCCCTGCTTTCTGTCAGGCGCATTCTGTGACAAGGAAGACCGATAAATGCCTTATCATGATTTCCCAACGTTGTGGCTCTTGTCTAGTATCTCTGTTAGTATGCCCCTCCCCTCCTCATCCTATGAAACTTTGTTCCTCCCTCTCTAGGTCATCGTATGCCCCCTGCCCGCAGTGGGCATCGCTGTGTTGCGGACAACACTAACCTGTATGTGTTTGGAGGGTACAACCCTGACTACGATGAGTCAGGAGGCTCAGAGAATGAAGACTATCCGCTGTTCAGGGAACTTTGGAGGTACCACTTTGCCACCGGCTGCTGGCAGCAGATTCGAACAGAGGGCTACATGCCCACAGAGCTGGCGTCTATGTCAGGTGAAACATTATTTAATAGTTTTGAACATTTCAATACTTACCATTAGTATTTTACACACAAAAGAAAAAAAATCCAGTTTTCTGTTAATGTGTTTGTATTTTGAGTTTGGTGTTGCTTTGTTTCCTTAGCTGTTTTGCACGGCAACAACCTCCTGGTGTTCGGTGGCACCGGGATTCCCTTTGGTGAGAACAATGGCAATGACGTACACGTTTGTAACGTGAAGTACAAGCGATGGTCACTGCTCAACTGTCGGGGGAAGAAGCCCAACAGAATATATGGACAGGTAACCTCATAAATCACTCCTTTGATTGTTCACTGGGTCAAATTCAATTATGGGTTTTGAAGTATTGAGACTGGTCGTTGGATCCAGTGGATGTACAAAACTCTGACACTTTATTCCTCAGGCTATGGTTATTATAAATGGCTTCCTGTACGTGTTTGGAGGGACGACGGGTTACATCTACAGCACAGACCTGCACAGGCTGGACCTGACCACCAGGGAGTGGATTCACCTCAAGCCCAACAACCCTCCAGACGACCTGCCTGAGGAACGGTACGCCTTCATGTCGCCTGAATGTGCTGCAGGAACAAACCCGGCCAAAGGATCTTTTCAGCAAAGTAAAAATTCCATGACATGGCGTGCTATTGTGTGTGTCACAGGTACAGACATGAAATAGCACATGACGGACAGAGGATCTACATTCTGGGAGGAGGAACGTCCTGGACATCTTACCCTCTGGACAAGGTACTACACCACTAAGGGTATACTCACCAAAGACATTTAACTGTGTGCCAGACAGAATTTTAAATTCAACATACTTATTCCAGTTTATGCTACAGTTTCAATCTAAATCACTGCTAGACTAACAGTAAATGTTGTGTCTTTTTAATAGATACATGCTTACAATCTGGAGACTAATTCCTGGGAGGAGATTTCAACTAAACCTCACGATAAAATAGGTCTGTATTCTGCACCTCACTTTTAACGAAGCCTGTTTTGTTCTCTTTCGCAGCCTGCTAAAATGTGTGTGCTTTTGACAGGGTACCCTGCTCCTAGGAGATGCCATAGCTGTGTACAAATACGAAATGGTGAGAACCTTTCAATAATGCTGTGCAACCAATATCACCAGATTTCTAAAAAAAAAAAAAAAAAAAAAGGAAGAAGAAATCCTACTTCTGTAATCCTGCTTCAAAGATAAACTGGTGCTCCTGATATCGCATCCTCGTATGTTTTGAAAGTAACTTCCTGCCATGCACAACTATGTGAACACTATCTAACCACTTGTTTTTTCTGATGTAGATGTATTCATCTGTGGAGGCTACAACGGGGAATTGATATTAGCTGATCTGTGGAAGATCAACCTGCAGACTTTCCAGTGGAGTAAACTACCAGCAGTGATGCCTGAGCCGGCCTACTTCCACTGTGCTGCTGTCACCCCAGTTAGTACAACACTAACCGTCTCTAATCACTTGTCAACTGAGCTTAGAACCTCGGGTAGTAAACGCTACACTGAATATAATATTTACATCTTCCTCTCTTTACTTCACTCTGTCCCAAGGCTGGCTGTATGTATATCCATGGTGGCGTAGTGAACATCCATGAGAACAAGAGAACTGGCTCTCTGTTTAAGATCTGGCTGGCTGGGCCCAGCCTGCTGGAGCTATGCTGGGAGAAGCTCCTCAAGGCCTTTCCCCACCTGACTTCACTCCCCACCATACAGCTGCTCAACCTGGGCCTCACACAGGAACTCATTGAACGCTTGAAATAGGCCGCACGGCGGAGGACGGACAAATGAATGGATGGGACAGACTGGGAGGAGTTGAGGTCTGACAGAGCACAGAATTCAATTCATAGCAAAATTCTCTGGAAAACACACTCTCCCTCCCCTGCCTAACGTAGCCCCGCCTTAAAACCAAAAACAATGGGATGCCTTTTTTTTTTTTTTTTTTTGCTGTTTCAGTGAAGATAAATTAATTAAATGTGGAATGTTTTATGGATTTTACTCAACTTCCCCCCACTTACATGATGCCTTTGTGTCAAGCTAAACAAGAATTCCCTCTTATCCTCCAAACTGTGACAGCTGGAAATACTTTATTTTGCCATGTCATATTTTCAAGGACCATCTCTCAAATGTAAAAAAGAAAAAGATCTGCCTTCTCTAGTACTTTAAAAAAATCTGTGCAAAGGAAGAATGCATGTGTATTTATTTGAAGGACTACATTTCTTTCATCATCTGATTGCTGTTTGCACACTTTGTCTTGCATATTTGTGGACGTTTACTTTTTAAATAGATCTCATAATCAATCTATCTTCTAAGTCTGATACATGGAAGACGATAGTTTTGCTAAAGGATCATGCCAGTGTTTTTGCACATTATAGCCAATTTAATCCAAATCTCATTTATAATTTGTTTCTGCCAACATGCTGTTTTAGTTTTTTTTTTTTTTTTTATAAAATGATTTTGCGACCTTCCAGGCAGCAACTTTCAGAAGCTTGAGACTTGTACATTGTTGAAGTTATGTTACATTGCATACATTTGTCATAAATTAAAGCAGACATGATATTCACTTTGAGGGATTACCAATCTTAAATATCTTTTTAAGTTGTTTTCAGAGTATTTGTGGTAAATTAGCTAAAACATGCAGAAACACTGGATGCTCTTAATTAGTGTAACGGAGGAAAGGTTCAATGCTGGATTCGCCCATGTCTGAGCACTTGTATTTTCCATTATACATTATGTTACAGCCTAGTCTGCAAAAATGAATAAGGGTGGGTATCTTCAAAGTTGTTTCATTACCATGCCATTTGCTTTCAGGTCTCATTTGTACACCAAACCGTGCAACACATCACTGTGAATCTGGTGCTCTTTAAAATTAAATTTAAATGCTTTTATTCAAATAAAGACTTCATTCTATTAAGACATTTACTCCCTTTCTGTTGATGACACAACATGTTTGGCACAGGGAGTTGCTTTAGTAGCATGATGATACCAACATTTCTTTTTACTGCAGTGCCTTTTTCAGACTTTTAATGAGGCTGATATTTCATCAATAGGCAGTATAAGATCTTCACATATCTAGACAAAAGGGTTTATGTTGTAAATTGTGTTTAAGAAAGTGAATATTTTAGCTATTTTTGACCAAGCCGTTGAATATAATCGCTAAACATCTTGGTGTCAAATAACTTTCATATGCTGTTTCAAGGATGCAGAGACTTTGTATTCTCTGTTAAAAGCCAGACGGTAGACTTAAGGACAGGATGCAGCATATTCGGCCTTTTGGGTATTAGTCCTAACAGCACTTGATAAAACACATACAGTTACTATGTGTAATTCATTAAACAGATGCCAAATAATTGAAACTTGCATAAAGTGATTCTAATGATGAATGAGAGGTAAGACCCAGGAAGGGATGTTGCTCTATGGTTTGATCTGCCTGCACTACTTTACATTACATTACATCTTTATTTATGTTCAACATAAAACTACTTTGTGCATGATGTCATTTCCTGCTTTTAAAATTAACATAATCACTTTTACTATGGGATATAGTTTTAAAGATGACCACTAAAATGTTGTACAGTAGGCTTGTGTGAATGTTGTGTTGGAATAATGTCAATAAAAGTGTTCTGTAAATAAAAAAATAAAAAAAAACTATGTAGGAAGTGAATCCCTGGTTGAAAGAGTGGTCTTATTTCACAGAAGTTTTGTAAATGAATGCATTTATTATGTCCTGTATAAACCACTTATTACAATATATTGGAACCATAAATGAATACCACCAATTTACATAAATGCAAGAGCAAAAAAATTGAAGTTACAGATTTTTACGACAGCCAGAAGTGGGAATGTGTTCAAGTGTGCAAAGCACCGCTCAGCATCACATATTGACAAGAAGCAGACAGCTGTACGCCTACAACTCTGCTGTCAACTTTCAAAACTCAAAACTCAATCCAAAATCCCTTTCCATGTTTTGTGCCACTGAATCCACAGCACCTGCAGATGAAGTAAGTGTATTTCTGTAGTGGCTTAACATGTTCGGAGCCAAGCAGGTCAACAAGAGGGCGGAGGAGGAGCAAAGAAGTAAAGGGACAAAAGGATGAGGTAGACCACCACTAGAGCAGTGCCTGCAAAGGAAACAGTTGATTATAATCTACATATCAAGATTAAACTTTACTAAAAAACAGACCGCAGGCACGCTTCCTCTTACCTGCTCACTCATTACTGCATGGTTTAGAAGTTAGACATGACTAGCTTGCTAACACATGTAATATTCTCTCTTGGTCTCTTAAATGTATGATGTCCATATCTAATGTGGAGAAATCTGCATCCTGACTTACCCTGAAAGTAGTCACATTTTCCATCCATGAAGATGTAGTTGACCAGAATGACACTGAAGATGCTGGCCCAGAGATGAATATCACTGAACACAAGCACGAATCCAACATCCTGGGGAGGAAAAAGTCAGGATTGAAACAACTGCATTTTGTTAGGAAATCTAATATTACACTTTTGAATGGAACTTACATAGAAGGCATTGAAGAGTACGAGCAGTGGGATCTGAATCATGCAGACCTGTACAGCAATGCAACTGCCCACTTCAAGGCTGTAGCCAAAAACACATTTCAAGTTGAAAAGTTGAAATGTGTTGAAAACACTCTTGTTAATTTCAACAAAGGCTCAATCGACATTGGTATCAACTTATGGAAAAAGAATGTTTTAACAGCATTACACTTTATGCACAATGTGAAAATCTATATTCATAAATCAGTAAAATAACAAATTAGACATCGAACCATTACATTTTCATTATTTATGCATAAATTATATATTTAATATTACCAGATCTATCATTGCTCAAGTGTGGTCTTTATAAAAAGGGGAAGAATTCAGGCGATAAATAAAAACTATACTTCAACAGCACAGTGTACCCGTACCTCAGGCTGATGTTGTTCTGCAGTGCAAATTGGATCCCATTGACAATCTCAGGAAGCTCTGGCACCATGGCCAACACGGTGACACCGATGAAGTACTGCAAAAGGTGGGGCAGCATCAAGTACAAAGACACACACTGAGGTACACAATTCTTTGTCCTCAAGTCTAAACACATCCGTTAACATCGAGGCTCCATAAAAACTACATTTCTTGGATTTGGCTTATCAAAAAGGTATTCTAGCTTTTGAACGTCAACTTGATTGGAAGTTTGCATTTTCTTCTATGACCAAGAACCAATTAAACTCTGAATCTAAGCAACATTTTGCCTTCCTCTTTAAAGAAAACAGCATTTTAATACCTGGGAGATGTAGGAATGGGTCAGGATGGGCTCTATGTTCTGAGTGCTGAGGTCAGCGCAGCAGGCCATCAATATTGTGGCAGCAATCAGCACTCCAAGAGCCCTCCACCGGGACCAGTGGACTACATGATGAGCTGCTGGTTGAATACACATGATAAGCTTACCGAATTTTTAACATTTCTGAATTACTTCACCGTAGCAGAAGGTTTTTCCTCCCCTTTCACATCCAGCCAATCGAGTTCAAAGTCTGAACTTTCTCCCGTGTCTAGGTTCTTCACCCTCACATGCTTAAGGGTTTTGTCATGCACAGGCACAACTTTACCTCACTGCAAGGGAAAGGCTTTCCTCACATGCACAAATACAGTAGGCAACAGGCATCAGTGCTTCGCTATTTCATGCTCCTTCACCCAAAACACTACGTGCACACCACAGACACACCTGTTGCAACGTGGCCGGTGGAAACAATGCTGGCATTAATACACGTGTTGGCTACAAGGTGATGGCCAGTGGTGACCTCACCAGTGGGGTGGTAGATGCCGGTACCCTCATGGGCGTACTTAACACCGTGCGCATGGCCCCCTTGACCATCGCTGATATGGATATCATAGATGTGGGAGTGGGTTTTCAGTGTGAAGATGAGGCCGATCAGGTATGCAGCAGGCAGCAGCACAGAGATTGTGTACACCAGCGGCCTGGAAAACATTTTTGTATTTAATAACTAGTTAAAACACTACCGAGTTGATAACTTTAAAACTACAATTACCGCCTCGCATCATGTTGCAGTTTACATCCACGTCTGTCCAAATGTCTTTATCTTATTCTATTAGACATTTGTGTGAAATCTTCATAACTCTTCAGCTATGACCAAAAACGTGGTCAAAGTGACCTTTGACCACCAAATTCCCTCCATGCGTTCCTGAGATATCGCATTCACGAGAATGGGACGGACGTACAACCTGAAAACTTAATTATGCTGCAAAGTAAAAATAAATATGCATGTAGCACCTGGACTTACTCAATATGGGACAGGATCAATTGTGGGACAGCTTGACTCTGTTCAAAACAAAAAAAACAATATCCTTTTGTTAACCTTTTATATAATCAAACTGTGGAGAACCACACATATTTAATCTTCATGGTAGGAGTGTGTAGAATGTGTCAATAGAAAAAAAATAAAGTAATTTAAGCACTGCAAGCACAAATCACACTGCTGCTCCCCCCGTCATTTCCAAATGCAGGTACAGTGAACAAAACTGGAATGAAAAAGTGTTTTTAAACTCACCGTGTTGTAGTGACAATTTTTGCAGACGAAGGGCACACTGCCATTGCCTGGGATGTTGGTGCAGCTCTCACACACCAGATTACTGAAGGCCTTTGAGAAGAGGGTGGGAGCGAACACACCTAGGGACGATATTACAACATGACGGTCAGGTTTCATGAATCCGTTAGTAGAGGACAAACTGTATGAAAACCAGTTACATGTGCAGCTGCCATCCATACCTCCAACGGATATGAAGAGTAAAGCTGAGCTCACTCCGGCTGACCGACTGTTGAATCGTTGCTCCCTGTGCTTAATGCCCCCAATGACCATACAGATACCCTGTGCCGTTGACAAACACAAACAAGTCAGCAAGAGGTTTAGAATCATATCAGAGGATCATAATGCTGCATGTTCACTGATATGTACATGTGTTCGTTTTGTCCTTCTCGGGCACTCACAGGTACAAACAGTATACACCCGAGCAAGGTCCCAGTGAGCGCTGCTTTAACGATCTCCTCATAACATTTGGTGCCTGCATTGTGTCCGTGCAGCAGTGCTGTGATGTAAAAGGTCATCTCCGAGATGGAACCAAACGTCGCATTCACCACTGCTCCCACTGCGAAGTTACTCTGTGCAGAAATGCTGCGGGAATATGCAGTTATCAATAAAGCAACCATTTTATGTATAGTGCATCATAATTCATGATTCAAATTACACCTCCAGTATGTACTTTCTCTTTTCATTCACATTCATCTACTGGCCACAAATTAAAAAAAACAACCTTACCTGGCAATACCCATGCCAATATAGTAGGATAGGGGAATGATAGAGGTGATGGCTGTGGCAAACTTGGTCTCTGCGCTGCATAAATGGTGTTCACGGTCAGTATAGCCAATAATGAGAGTGATAAATACCAGGGGGAGCAGGTCTGCAGGGAACAGAGACTTAAGGAGAACAAATGGACAGACAGCAGTACTGTATTTACCATGTATATCTGCAGAACTGTGCAAAAAGGATACTGAGAGCAAAAATGTTGATTCCTTGGACAGTGTATTTGTAGTAATATGCATTGAAAGCATGATAACAGCACAAGAGGACTCTGGTCTCACACCCAAACGTCTGCAAAAGAGAACATAATACACTCACCTCAAGTTACAAATTCATTCATTAGATGCAAACAATCAACTAACGGGTGAGGTTTAAAGGGCCAGTTCACACAAATCAAAAGAAAAAAACCCTTTCTCTGCTTTCCTCTAGTGGCATCAGCAACACGTCTTTCTATGAACAACATCCTGGTTACTCTGGATAGTGCATCAATGTCAATGTCAATTTTCATGTAGAGATATTTCTATTGAAGTCAATTCCCAATGACAACTGTCCAGTGTTAAAGGTCTCTGAACATTTGCAAGTTATGTACAGTACATGTTACATACCACTTGGGGGAGCTGTGTTCTTTGTGATTTGATTGAACTGCCCCTTAAAAGCAATTAGTAGATGCATGGCGAGCGCTTCAGTTAGATGTTGCCGTAGCTAATAAGGCGACTATAAAAACCTTGCAGTTCATGTTTTGACAAGCATGACCCGTGCTGCAAAGGAAGGAAAATATTGCACACATTCCTTGCCTTGATACCTCACCGAAAGAGATACCTTTAATCAGTTTGGACTTGTTGATACTTCCGGCACCTTAGTTCAGATTAAGCAAAGTAGAGCAGCTGCCATCTTGCATTAATCTCCACTAACCACTGACATTTCATTCAAAATGAATGTGTACCTTTTCCAGTCTGTGAATCTGAATGTCCTCCGGTTCCATGAGCAGGACGATGGTCAGTGCGCGAGCGTTCATCTTGGCTACAGGTATAGTGAAGACCGGCAGCCAGGAGAGCAAACAGGCCAGGGAGTGGACCACAGTCAGGACAGGGTAGCCCAGCAACAGCCAAACATAAGTGCTGATGCGACACTGCAGAGAGGGACAAAGAACAATTTGAATCATACAAAGAAATATTAATAAAGCTATGATGCACCAAGTGGTTAAGATTCTGACTTTCTTACCCAATGCCTCAAAGTTCTTCTAGCTGGTGGTTCTGGGACAGGGATCACAACAGGGATTGGGGAAGACATCAGAAGGGGCGCAGTGTCCTTTTCCCTACTGTCTTCACTGTCTTCAGGAATGACCTCAAACTTTGGAGGCTTTGCAGTAGATCTCTTAACATCATCAGCCTGAAAAGGGCAGAGACGACAACAGGACATCACTTGTTGGCAACATGTAAATAGCACGTCTCAGCTTCTTTTGAGACACTTAAATAGTGGAATATTATTATACTATCGAACAAGTTACCTTCTCTATCGACTTCCCAAATGGCCAAATAAAGTACCACGCCATCATTAAACAAAGTTTGCCTGGAAAGAGCAACAAGAAAAGAAATGTCACGATGTTCCAGATTTCAGAGGACATTACAATACGCTCAGTGATGCAGCTAGTTTTTAGGATACGTACCATAAGGGGCACCGACGATTGTTAGAAACATGACAGGACAAATGAGGAGGTAGATTAAAGATATCCACCATCCAAATAAAATGACATAAAGTATGTTCCCAAAGGTGGCCACTGAGCCTGGAGGAGAGGAGAGATCACAAACGCAGGTTATTGCTTTCCCCCGGAACAACTCCGTATCTGCCTGTATGAGTATGTAGGTCCTGTTAAAACAGAATGAATGCGCAAAGATAGAACATGAAGAAAAAGACCTTCTTGAGGCTTAACAATGCTAAGATCAGAGTGGAGCTCTTTGATGATGTCTGATCGGTCTTCAATGGGCTTCTCCGTTACATTGCCCTTCCACTTTCTGAAGCCAAACTGGAAAAAAAAGCGTGAATTTGGATTAAAAGTATGTCACATGAAACAAAGAATGTAAAAACAGTCTGGTATTGTTAACACATAACTCAGTTCAACTCCACATTTTCCCCTTCAGCCATGCATACACCCCCTGCAAAGGATACCGAGTCATTAGGTGCAAAATGTTGGGAGTGAAAGTGTCGCCTTAACCCAGTCGTGTCCCACCTTGTAGTTGTTGGCCTCCCTGTGTGCCTCCACCTCATTCTCAGCTCTGATTGTAGTCTTTGTGGTGCCCTCATCCCAAACCTCCTCTCCATAGCGAGAGGGAGTAGATTGTGAGGTACCGAGTCCTCCTGCGGTAGATCACAGCTGTGAGAAAACTCTTCCACATGGCAAGATGGGAAAATATCCCACATGATAATCCCCCCCCAAAGAAACTGGGACACTCACCTCTGTGGACGGTGAGGAAACATTTCGGTGTGTAGTGACAGAATTGGTGGGCAGAAGCAGCCGGGGAGGGCGTCTCCGCTGCGCCTAGATCCGGATGCTGGGGGCCAACGCAGAGCAAATCAGTTTGCCACTGTCGCCGTGGAAACTGGGGATGCTGTTCAGGATCTACAGAGTTCTCTGTATAAGGAAACATCACGGGGGGGGGGGGGGGAGAGCTACGGATTTAAAAAAGGCACAGCACATCAAGCAATCTCTTGAAATAACTTTTTGCAAATTGTGCAACAATGCTGAACCAAGACAGGAGGTGGTGCATTGAAATGATGAATCTACACACAAAGTCGCCTCACGGCGGGGTATCATTGAATTAGAGGTGTAGAGCGTGATTGACGTCCAGCACCAATGCCTTCCAGCCATGGAAATGTGTGTGACTAACAAAAACCTCCTGAGAGTCATGCAGTGTCCCCCTCTTCCCCCACTCTGTCAATTGCTGTCTGCTAAAACCGATCACATTATAAATGCATTGCAACACACACAATAACTCAGTCGACTATGCTACGGTTTGCAATTAAATATAGAAGCATGATGCTTGTACTGTAAATAATCCATCTGCTTATAATGTTTTACTCCCAATGTGTGATGTTTAGGATTTAATGGTGCAATGGTCAGATTTCAGAAGCAACTAAAAGCTGATGCTTCAGACTCACACATTCATAAATAATATTCCACAGAAAGCTGATATCTACTTTTGGCCTGGCGCCTTTTTAAAACTACTTTGATAGTGAGTTGGCAACTTCATGAAAACAGCCCAAGCCGAGGAATGCAAGTTTGCAACAATCAATGGTTGCTTATTTTTCCTTTTGTCAATCCACCAAACTAACATGATGTAAACAAGATGAATAAACTACATTATGATTGAACAGTTTTGATCATTGCAAGGCAAAAGAACACATGCCTCCGATTTCGGACACAATCCTGAACCTGTCTGAACATTTAAAAAAAAAGGTAGGCTGCACCAAAAGTAACCCCAGTAACGTTTAGATGTTTATAATGAATTCAATTATTCTCGGAATAAAGCGACTTCTGTGGAGTTTGACAGTCAAACAGAAAGTCCTCCAGGAAGTCCTCTCAACGTTTAGCTCAGACCGGAGGGACGTCTGGAAGCACAGGTGACTTTGATGAACGCGCTCGCGACAAAATCAAGTCAAATGTAAAAGAAGCAAAGAAATCAACACAAAACGTAAAGAGAACTTCTGACAGCCCGGGTTTTAAAGGGACAAATGCAGGAGGGGGTTGTCGAAATGGAGGTGTGAGAAAGCAGCTTTCAGAAGCAGAAGTAGTTTGGTCTCACCTGAATCCGCCGCGGATCTTCTCCGCAGGTTCTCCACAGCAGCTGGCGTCAATGAAGACTTATTGTGGGACATTGTGTCTGTCCGAGTGTCGCTCCTGTGTCATCGGTGCGTCGAGGGTTCCCCCCCTTCTTTATGAAGTCTACTGTGCGGTCACTGCAGGTTCCTCACGGCGGAGGACCGACACCAGCAAACACGGAGAGGGGCGGGGTGAGGGATGGAGTAGCTGGAGATACCGCAACATTTTAAATCTGATTTAACCCCTGTGTCCATTCTTAAAGGCCTCCTCTCTTCCTCCATGTGTTTTCTTTCTATCTTCCTTTCTGTAGATACATTTGGATGTTTATTTTTTATTTTTAATCTTTGGATCCTACTGTGTGTAGGATTTGAAAATGAGCAACTTTAACACCCCCAGTGCCAGAATCAATGAAGTGTGACATTGCAGACAACAGCAAACTATGCACGTTCTTACTGCGTTGCATACTGTTATTGTTTTTGTAAAAATCAGAAGCAACATATAAAACGTTATTTTGTAGGAAAATATAAGGTTTTAGAAAGTAACATTAATATGTACCAATACAATTTGAACTTTTTGGTTCATGTTATACAAATTGAGTGAAAATATATGTCATGTAATCTTTGTTTGTGTTAAGAAAATGAGGGATAACCTGTAAAAAAACAGGACAAAAAAATGTTTAATCGTTCAGCGGACAGAAACATTAAGATGGAAGAAGATTTTTGAGGATCTGAAAACCATGCAATTTTTTTCATACAATCAGATGCTTAGCTCTGTGACTCAGGTGAAATAATAGCAATAAATGAGAGGCACAAACTGTGGCTAGTGAATTGTGTGACATAAGGCAAAACATCCACAGAGAGAAGTGAAGGGTTCCTTTTATTTACATATAAAAACAAAAAAAGTACAGCTGCACAAAGTGACAGTATAAGCTTATTTGTACACAGTTGGGAGACTAAACACAGAAAGCAACTCGAGGCCTGCGGGTAGGCCTAAATCAGTTTGACAGCTCACAAAAACAGAAGTTATTACTTTTCAGGGCATACAAAGTAAAACCATAATCTTCTTAATAATCGTTGAACATTAACATTTTGGGTGGATATCAGCTATTCTTTATTTTGTTACCCAACTCCTTATATTGTAGAATTCATAGCAGTGTGGTAACTACTTATAACATAAATAATTCTCTATCATACACATCTCACATGAATATCTAGACACTTGCATTAAACTACTTACCGTTGGCTAAGAATGACTTCAGCATCATTTATCCATATCGAGTGTAAAATGACAATACTAGGTGAAGTTTTGGTTACAGCACAAGTACAGTGACAACTTTTTATAGCATAGTTGACTCTTCCCTTTTTATTTATCATATCAGCAGAGTAATGAAGTGATTTGATATATAAATCTGTACAAATAATACCCTTGTTAAGAAATCTATGAACATCCTATATACACAACACACATTTAGAAAGATACTGTAAAATAGAAGCATTTACTTAAAAAGTGACCTCTGAGCCCACTGCTGTCTAAAATACGTCAAACACAAGAGTTTGAACTGGACTGAAGAAAGGAAAACGCACATATGAAGCCCAGTTTATATTGAATATGTACAACAGATTAACAGTAGAAATACTGCTGTAAAAAAAAACAACACTTTCAAGGAGAAAAGTTGTTCTGAAGTATCCAGGCCACAGCATTCACTTCAGTATTTCTTTTCCTCCAGGCCAAAAATAAGCTCATTGTAGGTTTATTGCACCAGGCAACCGAGCATAATGCAAATTGCACCTCACGTTAACTGTACATAAACATAGAGATTAATGGCTAAATAGTGGTGGGAAGAGAGAAATGGAGTCTTAGAAACACAATATAAGACCTGGGTTCAAAAGTATTTGCAAGTAGCCCGCAGCATTTTTAAACCTGTATGTTCTTCTGTACGAGTCCGGTTTTACAGCCCCGGGGCAGTAAAAATAATGATGACACAAGCTGTCATTCAAAGAATAACAATATAACTGACTTTTTCCACTGCGTTCATCTTCAAATATCCTTAGTGGTAATTCCAAAAAACAAGTTGACAGTGTCAAACTGAACTTCATCTGTGACACCGTGACTTTCCCGGCCACGTTTAGAGTTGGAGGTCTGGCTGGGCTGACACCTGCTGATGAATACATAGGGGGTTCTGTTTCAAGCCATATAAAGTTTAGCTGCCTTTTGTCTTGTCATCATGGAGTTGCCTTTGAAATTTGATTGGACACAAATAAAGTATAAAAAAATAGTCTTTCATTAACTTATTCACAACATATTTTTTCACTTTATCCCTTTGTTTTTTGACCAAAAAATAATATATAAAAACTTCCATCTGGACCGGTGGAATTAGATGCACTTTAATACGAATTTTTAAAGTATCCAGCACTTTTTGTAGCTTACTGTCTGTGTACCACAAAGCATATACATCGGAGCTGTGCTCCTAGAAGTCAGAGTCGGCATCCATAAGCTCCGCCTCCATTAAATTGGTCCGGGAGTGAATGGGTCCATAGCCGGACCTTCGTCCTGCCGGTACCCGAGCCACGTGGGCCATCCTCTCTGACAGCCCGTCGGTGAGATCCGTCTCCCCCGGGTAGCTGGAAGGTCCACTGGGCTGCCAGGTGGAGGCTGAGGGGAGGCATCGTGGCCCGAGACCCAGATCCTCTGGGCGGTTGTTGAAGGTCGGAGGGTGGTTGCGGCTGTAGCTGTACCGACTGCTCTGGTAAGATGGATAAGGGCACCTCTGCTCACGGGACTGGGAGTGAGAGGGTTGGATATCTGGGTAGGACCCTGGCAGGACTTCCTCCTCCATCTTCTGCTGTTGCCTCTGCTGCTCCCGCAGATTAGCGACCAGACTGGGGTGGCATGGCAACTTGGGCAAGCGAGGCACCGAGCTGCGACCAAACTCGCGCTGGCGATAAGCCTGGTTGTCCACCTCTTCCTCCGCTGGACGCACTTCCTTCTTCCTCTTCTTCTTCTTCTTTTTCCTCTTTATCATCTCTGGTGAGATCTCAGCCTCCACCATCCACAGCCTGTTCCTCTCCTCTGGAGGTGGTACTGTGAAGAAATAACAGAAAGAAAGTCGGTGTTCAACAGTTCTCGGATAAAAAAAAAGGGCAAAAGATGAAAAAAAGATGGCGGGAAAATAGGATTTGAAATGCTCAGCATATGTAAAGCAGGAGGTGTAATGGTCTCCAGCTCTCACCTGGTGTGCCAGTAGGAGTAACAGAGATGTCCTGAGGCAGGATGGCACCTCGTCTGGCCACCATCTTGGTCACATGCTGCGCCCAAGCTGATGACATGTCATTGGACGGCTCATTTAGTTCAAAATTTATTCCAGCTATGAAGGAGAGAACAAAAACCACAACCTTTCCATTTACAACAGGGACAACTGAGGACAGCTTTAAACCCAACATGCACTTAATGGCTCCCCCACGGTGCCTCTGTAGCTCTGAACCGCTCCAAGCTAAACAAGCGTGGCAGCCACAGCAGCCTCACAGCTTACACGAGCAGAGATGTGTCAGTCAGTTCTTAGCTACAGACATAACAGTTGTCCCTGACTGTGTAGCCTCGAAGCCACACAAAAGCCAACGGAAAATCTTCTCAGGCCAAATTCGAAAGAAAAACAATAAATAGTGGTTGTTTACATGAGCACATATGGTGCCACACCCGAATATATCTGCATGGCTACATACCTCGAGGGAAAAGTGAGAAACTATCTTTTTGTATTTTGGGGGAAGCAGCCATGTACTAAAAGAATAATATGCATACAATAACAATACTAACATGATGTATGATCTCCACTATAAATAATCCAGATTAGACACCTTGCAGTTTCAGTTATCTACCACAAGGTGGACGTATGCAAACATCACCAGACATGGTTTCAACCGTTTCAATCTTCATCCCAAGTAGAGGACAATGTAGCAAACCCTAATAAGTCAAAAGTGTTTTCTGTTCTCTGTATTAAAATGTACTGAAATCCTAAATGATCAGTTTAGAGTGAAATACTCACCCACTGGTCCTTCATGGGACACGGTGTGCATACTGAAGGACAGCTCCTTCTCTGGGTCCTTGTGAAGCTCCTTCCTCAACGCGAATGCCTTGGCGATCATCTTGCTCTTCTTGATCCTCTTGGGTTCATTGTCACTACGGCCAAGAATCCTGACACGAGAACAGAAGGCAGGTTCAGAAAGAGACACCGACACCGTCTGATGATTAGAAAGACCCGATCGAGGATCACACGTTGATTCCGGGCAAGATGCTGTTCTTTTGCGTCACTCTGGATGAGACGGTCTTAAACCCACACCGAAAACAATAATTCCAAGAAGCTGAATTACTGTTTTTTCTTCTTCTTCAAAGCCAGAAGGAAACTAATTCCTGTGAGTGAAATCCAAGTCACAGTGAGCCCTTGTGAGCGCTGTTACAAAACCAAGGATTAACACTGCACACCTAAACGCACACACTGGGGACATACTGCTAGATTGTGACTACATTTCTGCCTCCATACTTTTAAATACTCAGGGTGAATATCTACGGTTTTTAAACATGTTTGTCAGGGAAAGTCTGCTACATGTTTGGATGCATAGAGGTTAGACTTTTCCCACGCTGTTCTTTAAAACCATATATGGACGTGGCCAGGCATGTAGCCATGATAGTAATGAGAAGAGACTGCTGGAGAGATTGGAAAACGCAGAAACACAACAACGAACATTAAACACAATCGTCAGAATAAATATTTTTACAACTATAGCCTTTAGTCTTTATTGTTAATGCTACACTTCGCTTGATGTTTGCTTACTTGCACCAGGTCCGTTTCCAGATGAGGATGGTGGCCTTGGTCCAGACCCAGGTACTCATAGCAATACCCGTCCCAAACATGGAGAACAGGTTGATTTTCTCCACCATCAGGCTGGGCCGGTTCTTAATGGTGCATTCTGGGATTGGCTTGTTGGTCTGAGAGGCGATCGTCACGTTGGCTTCACACCTGTTCAAAACATCGCAGAGGGGAAAAGTCAACGCCTCGACCATGCTGCATGCGCCTCGCACAACTTCCATCCGTATGACTGAGGTACATTCAAACGCAGGATCTGGTAAATAAGAAAGTCTTTCACATGTCGGGGGCAGGAGAGAGCAGTTTACATTTTTGAGGCTAAATTAATTCCAACCCAGCCAGTGTCAACACTGTGAGGGAATAGGGCTACATTCACCGCTGCAGGCCGAGTGGTTACGCGGCGGTTTTTGAGACTCAACAGCATCAGTTTGTGGATTTCTGTGTGCAGAGTCTGCAGGTGTCCAGCAGACCTAAAGAAGAACGACAATAAAAAACGTACAGCACATATTCTCTGAAGCTCCTCTCCCATTCAGCCTGGTTGAAGAAGTCATAGAAGTGGCAGCCGAAGGTGATGAAAACAAAACCGAAAGCGAGGAATCCAAAAATACCTGGCAAGGAGAAAAAGAACAACAATTTAGATGTGAGGTACCAAACACTTCACTCCAAATATCATTCATGCAGTGAGGACATGGACCTTAACATATTTTGCACCTGGTGATGTTATTTCTGTTGATGATCAAAAATGTTCACGATTTGTGTTTAGTGTGCCCAATAACATGCTGCTACAGACTCCTACAACATTTCATTTCTTTAACACCCAGGTCTCAAAAGTGATTATTACCAGCATGATGTTTACTCTCATACTATTTCTCAGGTCGCCACTGTGGTGTGAAATGGCACCAGATGAGAGAACGTACCAAGTCTGAGCATCGTCTCGTTGATTTTGCTGGCAGCTTTCTCACTCAGTAGTCCTGGGTGGTTACTCTTAATGGAAAACAAAGTCATGACGCCTAAAAGGAGAAATAAACGGAATCAGTCAGTGTTGGTGGCTGCGGGGACGAATCTGAGGAGGCCTTCTGGATTGTAACAAAGCCTGAAGGATTTGGATAGAAGAGTTAAAACTGCTTTACCAAGGATGGTTACTGAGCTATTTTAACAGAACTCACCCCGAATGAGGAAGTAGCCGCCGACAACAAGCACCACTCCAATGGGGGCCAGCACAAACCCAGCACGGTATCTGTAGTTCTTATAGCCGACGAAACAGATCCCGCTCACGGAGTCTCCGTCCACCTGTGAGTAACGGAGCCACAACAGATGAGAAAAATGATCTTTTCTCGTGACTGTAAACCATTTTTCCTGTCTCGGAGAAGGGCTCCCTACTCACCTCAGCGATAGCCAGGATGGCCACGGTGAGGACGAAGGGGATGGACCAGGTGACCATGTGGAAGTAGGAGGTTCTGCCAGACAGCGGCTGCTGCGTGGTGCCCAGGGCTTTGAAGGACGTGTGCCAGGCGTAGGTCAGCATGACGAACCAAATCACGCCCGACATCAGGGAGTAGTACACGATGATGAAGATGGTGACGCATGACAGCGTCTCTGAAGACCTGTAGAGAACGGACAAAGATGTATTTGATTTTTAGGACTTACATTTCCTAGTCGCGAACGATCTCTGATGTCATAACTGAACGGTTGAAGACGTTCACGTACGACGGCTCCCCGAGTCGCATGGTGTTGTCGCTCTTGCACACAATCTCGTCGCGTGCTCCATCCAGGAACTGGGCCAGCCAGCCGATACTGCCCACGAAAAAACAGGCGTTGATGTAGAAGAGAATGACGGCTGGGTAGCGGTTGGAATTCCTCCAGTCGGCAAGAAACGTCGCCTGAAACAGAGGACATTTTGAAAGTCGGAAGAGGGCTAGTAGAGGAATATCTAAGGAACATCCTGAAAAGGCAACACACAGAATGTTGTAGTTATGTCTCACCAGGGTGAAGAAGGTGCAGAGGAGGGTGATGGTGCCAAAGTACGCGATGTAGGCGTGCATGTCATTGTGCTCCTCCTCGGTGAACAGCGGGTTGTCACACTGGATACCACAGCCCTCCACGTCCTTGTACCAGCTGGACTGAATGTCTGTCTTCACCAGGGGAGCTTCACACTGGCCCGACATGTTGAACTTCAGCTTCTGCACCTCATTCTGCACACAGAGGACACAAAGGTGAGCTTCTAATTCAACCCGCGTACCCTGACCCTTTGACCCGCTTGGGGATCAATAGTCTCACACACACACACACACACACACATTACACGACAATGAAAGCGTACCGAACAGCCCATGGGGAATTTGTCACACTTGAGGAAGCCGGGCCAGCCTCTCTCCTGGTCTACTATGCTACATGGCCGCCGTGTAGCCAAACACAGGCTCTGACTGGGCAGCTCGACCCGGCCGTTCTCACATTTGGGCATGTAGATGGCACAGAGCAGAGGCTGGATGACGGACCAACAGCGGGGAGCGTTCCGCAGACCTAGGACAGGAAAAAAAACATCTTAGAACATCATGGAACATTCAAGTTAGACAGGAGAGATGTTCGACAGGACGCAGGCTTGATTTATCAGACTGATGGTGGTGATGCTGGAGATGTGCACGTACTCATAAATAGTCAATCACCTAATCAGCAAAAATGCCGCTCAAAAAATGTCTCCATCCTCACTTGCACAGATGTGAGGATGGAACTGTCCTTTGTCACACATGGTAGATAATCAAATTTTTTTTAGTCAGACAAAATGAGCAATTTGAAGACATTTGGCTGTCATTTTGTCGACAAATTGATTCATCGAGAAAATAATCTGCAAATTATTTGATAAGGAAAATAATCAGTAGCTGCTGCCTTATTTTGAACAATCACAATTGTCACAAAGACAGAACGCAACAATGAATCAGTCTTAGTGAAGTGCGATGAAATGTTTGAAATGTGAATAAAATGCCTCTCTGAGGATTCCTCAGGAGAAGTGTGCATGACAAACATGTATCCACTGAAACATGAGCACAGTAAAGAGATGGCATATGAATGGATAATCTCTCTCTCTGTCCACCATCAGGCTATAAGGCTCCTCATCAGATGTGGGGAGCCCTTCACACCTCTGAAGCTGTGACCTGGGCCTGACAGATCATTAGTAAGTGCTGATGAATGTGAAGCAGAATATCTAAAAGCCTTTTATTAGTGAGAGTATCCTATTGTTGGCTCCCTAACACCTATGAGTGATTCCTTTTGTTGCCTTTAAGGGATTTTAACCCTTCATTTCCTGTTGAGGCTCTCTTACCACTTCCAGCCTCCATCCCAGCCCATTGTCAAACCAATTAACATTATTATCACATATAAACAATGCAAACAACACTGAATATAAATGTAAAGTGAAACTGATCCGTATATACTTATTTATTAAGCTGCTACAAATTGCAACCATGAACGCTACAGTTACAACAGTTTGTTTTTTATTGGATTACACAGGATGAGTACCACTCTTCTTCTACGATCTTAATTATAAAACGAGACGGATCATATTCAGCCAAGTTACTGGGCCAAATTAATTCTCACCGGACCACATGGTCAACTTCTCAAAAGCCTCATCCTGGGTGCTGGAGTCCTCCGCCAGGACCAGAGATGTATGCGTGTACGGTAGAGGCGATCCCAGACATGTGTTGTATTTAAGCGCCTCGCAAGTCGAGGTTTTCTTGCAGTTATCCTCAAACACAGTCCCGTTTGGAGACAACGCCGCCCCGGAGCCCGAGAGCCAGGCAGCCCAGACGCAAAGCATCCCGTAAAATCCAACAATGGGGCTCCAACCCTGGGAAGACATCTTGGGAGTAGTTGGTTCAACTGGGCAAAAAATAAAAAATAAAAAATCACTTTGAATTCTAGTGCTTTACTTGTGCTGTTTCCTCGAGAAACCCAAAGATGAAGCTTTCCTGGTTAGATTTCGAATAAGTTACCAAATTCGGCATGGTGAGGGGAATCTGCGGGGGCGCTTCGAAGTTTTCTCGCAGTCCTCCCAAACTTTTTTTATTCTGCGCTTCTCGTCCGATCCTCGCTGCGTCCTCTTGGATTCCTTCATTATCCAAATCCGAACAGCTCCACAAAAAAAACCAAAAAAAACCCCGTCCTCACTTCCAGAAAAAACGCATCGTTTGTTCAAAACAACGTAAAGTTTTCATTCGAAGCATTTAGGCTGGGCACGAAAAAAGACAGAAAGTTGCAGACTCGCCCTCCCCCCACCTCCAGAAAAAAACAAAAAACTTGCCATGAAAAAGTCTGGATGTCTGTAATAGGATCTCCAGTTCAGACGCACCACCCCCTTCTCCTCGGCCCCCCCTTTTTATGCTGGCAGAAAAACAAGGTGATACATTATCCTACATCTCTCTACGTGTGTGCGTAAAAGTGACTTTTCTCATGTGTCTGATGAGAAGTGTCTGAAGCGGTGTTGTGGTCCTCAGTGTGTGGATGTTTTTTTTTTTGTGTCTCTGGTATGCACATGGTGGGGGAGAGCTCGAGCAACAAAACCTCCCCTCCCATCCCCCTCTGCAAGTGGAAGAATGTGCCTTATGGCAGGCCTTCTCAACAAAGTCTC
Organism: Anarrhichthys ocellatus; assembly: GCF_004355925.1. Lineage (NCBI taxonomy): Eukaryota > Metazoa > Chordata > Actinopteri > Perciformes > Anarhichadidae > Anarrhichthys > Anarrhichthys ocellatus. The sequence continues at coordinate 745,091 of NW_022280051.1, read as the reverse complement.
AAAGACCCCCAAAACATCACAGACCCCCCCCATCTGACAGTTTTACTGTCATATGAGAGTTTGTTTTTTTGTAGTTTGTGCTGAATCATAGGATCTTATACACAACATGTCACCAGTGGCAACTTCAAGGGAGTGAAGCTGAAATGTCTCACTTTTATGATTAAGAACCCTCAGGTGGTCCTCAAACTGTCGGAGAACTACTGATCTACCAAATCAATATAGAGGGGTCATAATACAGCAGTCAACAATAACAGGATGTTTAAAATGTAATTATGTGTGCTTCTGATGCTGTACATTTTCTTAATAAGAGGATAAACCGCTCTTCGTAGTCTATTAGGTGCTTTTCATCATCTCTGAGTAAGGTTAAAGATTCACATGCGTCAGCTGCTCAAGAGGAAGGCTTAGACGTAAGCACACAAAGAAGAATTAGAATGAAATAAATACAAATTAAAGACTAAGTGAAAGAGATGACATTACACAGCAATACACACTATATACAATACAATACCTGAGACTGTATGAATTAATTGAACTATTTATGTGAAAATAAATCAGAAAAACAAATACAATATTTTGAAAGAACACTGTGAGCCACACACCATACAGATATTAAATATGTGCACTGATGATGCCGACTTCACTTTTTAGTGAAACTACATTTTAGCTATCAAACAGAAGATGTTTTTTTAAACATGTATAAATGTCTTTTTTTGTGTCTGTTTGCCTTAAAAGGACAGTTCACCCCAAAATCAAAAAGATATATTTGTCCGGTTATCCAAAATAATGAGCAGTTTGAGTAACCGTCCTGATTTCTGAAGGATAGAGATATTGCTGTTTTTTTCAAATGTATTATTTTAGTGCTTTGAGCACCACAAGCCGAGTGCAATATTGTACCATTATATTGGAGAGAAGGCAGACATCTCTACGGCCAATATCTCCAAAACGATGCAACGTGTTTATATGGCAGTAGTGTGCATGTTGGTATCTGAGGGAGGGACGCAGTCTATAAGTCAAAGCTACATTGAGTCAGTTTCCTCTGGGACATTCATAATGACCCTGGGCTTAAGGTGGCTGCAAGAATATTCGAAAACTACAAGTGCTTAACGTAAAATATGAATGTACATAAAACACAATCTAAGTGACATGATTTTCTGCTGCTTGAAGTTTATTCTAATGTGCTTGAATAAGCCTGGTCACCACTAAATCTCAACCACAGTGCTGTTGTTATCGCATTAATTGGACAGTGCACTTGTGGTATTTGCATGGCTGTAGATGCTTTGTTTCTCTCCTGGTGTTCTGAGAGTAAAACTGGGTTAACTCTGGTTCCTCCTCTCTCTCTGTGTGTGTGTGTGTGTGTGTCTGGGCCTCCATGAAACCCACAGCAACATGGCCGCCTGAATGAGTCAGAGGCAAAAACCAGGGACCACACACAGAGCAGCGGAGCTCAGGCCAACACACTCTCACTCTATCTCTCTCTCACACACACACACACTCACTAACACCTGTGCCATTCCAAATTGTGCAGCATTGGATTGGTGATAAAGTACATTTTGTTTCGTGCTGGTGGGGGATTCACCCAGAGAGGGGAGTTACTGCAGCTTTAAACTAACACAGAAATGTCTTGTTTAGATTGCGGACTTGCGTCAAAGGCTGTTAAACATGCAGGTCTGTTTCTGCTCACAAAGATTACAGGCATCAGGTTTCAGGCTGAGAATGCCTCTCAACTCAGCTTTTCATTCGCCAGGCAGAAAAGAAACGGGTGGAGATGAGAGGTCGTGCTGGTTTGTCCTTCTTCACAGTTAAGTTAAACCTCTTTCCAGAACTTCTCTGGAACCAAGAAGGAAAATGTCAGCAGTTAAACGACAGCTCTTCATTTGAAAGAACCTAAACTTAAACTTATCACGTGATAAGAAAAGACGTAGAAAAACTGAAATTTAAAGCTGTGGATGGCCTTCAGACACAAAAAGCACTTAACATTTACGGCCACACTAAACATTTAAATACAGCTACAATTTACTTTGCTGTCAGAGCAACTGAAGCTTTAATTGGTCGTGTATCAAGACAACAGGAGAGGGTATTTTTCGTGTTTTGGTTCCAAGTACTTTTTTTTTTTTTTTTTTTTCCTTTCCACAGTCGGAGAACCTCAACCACTGTCTGCTCACTGATTGGTCACAAAATACAAACTTGGCCCGTTCTAGTGACCACATCAACAAAACAGCGCTAGAGCACCTCAGGCATTCACACTACTGTTTTCTTTAGTGGCAGAATTCCCCCACTCCTTTTGTATTTAAATTCAACATTATTACAACAGAAAAGCGGAAAAAAAGCAAGCGGTGAGAACAGGATAACATCGACAGCATATGTAAAAAATATGAACTTTGTTCAAAGCCTATGTGGTTTGGCAAACATGTACTTATAATGGCAGCATATTGGAACTAAGTACAGCAGCTCTGCAGCCATGCGGGCTGTCATCTGGCGACACGTGAGGAGGAAATGGCATCATGTGCAGTGTCAGGTCTAGGCAGGACAAAAAAGTAGCCTAACACGGCCATTTTGTTATGGAGAGTAAACATTATCTTTACAGGTAATAGTCAAATGAATCCTTAAAAAAAACATTATGTAAAAAGTTTATTATACTGTTAGAATATTCCTTTTTTATAAAAAAGGTAAATGGCATTTCTTGGGACCAGAAGTAAATACTTTTCAAACGCATATATAGGCTTGTGAAAGTTTAAAAATGACTTACCAACTAGCATATGTGCCTGCTTTATCCACCATGTATAAAATAGGCTGACATGCTTGTTTTAGGGTACGCATTGCTAATACAATAATAAAAACATCAACCAAATAGCAGATGCATCTCACAGACACTAGCAGCCATAAACAACATTGCTGAGCATGCATAGGACACCCGGTCTGAGATTCCTTTATTAAATAAAAAAATCAATATGTTAGAAAATGCATTTCCCTTTTTGGGTAGTAAATATTTGCCACATCATGGATTCAGTTTGAAACAATAAAAATCCATATGCGTTTACTCACTCTCCCGTTTGGTGTCTTTGACGAAAAAATGACTTGTAATAGATTACACTGATTGCAGTTCTTAAGTAAAGGTCAATATGACACTGACCACCAAATACGCTCCTAAAGTACTGTCTAAAGTTTGGTAAATTCAAGCATGGTCTATGTCCAGTAGGTGGCAACAGAGTCCTGTTTCTCCATGCGTTTCTTTTGACCTCCACAGTTCCATTTGAAAGCACATTAATTGTAATGTGTAACATGCCGGCTGAACACTAGTCTTGTGTTTTTGAGTCCAAGAGCAATGATACTGAATGCTCTGACACCGCTCATCAGAAACTGGTCTGATCCGGTCGGGGTCAGCTCCACGGGTCAGAGCTGTGCTTGAGGTTGTAGTTCTGGAGCTTGATCTGGTCTTTGATCTGGTTGATCAAAATCTGAGACAAGAGGATGCCAACCAGCTGCAGAAGAGAAAACACAAACAGAGGGCTCACTAGCTGGGCTTAAATTGTGTGTGTGTGTGTGTGTGTGCCGTGCACCACATCCTACCTGTGGTATGGCCAGTCCCAGGGCGATGCCCCCCAGTAGAAACAGGTTACTGTGGATCCAGTTCACCAGTTTGTCTATGCAGCCATTGGTGTAGATGTGGTCTCCAGCTTCAATGTACCCTAAATTCTGCATGCCCTGGCCACACATGGTGTTGATGACCTCCTGCTCATGTACACATACGGTTGAAAGACAAATGCGTAAAGAAAAACATTCACAAAATACATCCAACTCACATCAGGAGAGGCTTGTACAGAAGGTGACCTTGTCTTTGGACAGGATGCAACAGGAGAAGGGGACAGAGCAGCGCTCTCTGCTGGGGTTGACCAGGTTGCAGTTGAAGTACATGTTCTGGGACCAGTCGGTGTACGTCACACCACCACAGCAGCCAAACTGAAGACACAAACGAACGTTTTGAGATGCAAGACATTAGAAGACACGTTCGTTATCTGTGTACATACTGTTGACGATGGCAGTCTGTATTTGGACTAAATCCTCACCTCTTTCTGACCATAGTCAATGAGGTTTTGCAGATCAATGTCCTCTCTGTAGTGGACGACGGCGTTATTGATCATCTCCGTCACTCTATCCCGAGCCTTGGCAGAGTATGAAAAAAGTAAGAGTACGTACAAAAAGATACATAATGGGTGGTTATATGTCATATCATAAAATCGAAAGTTTCACGTCGGCCAAATAGATGCAACACTTTCTTTTGCTCCTATTTTCCACGAGTTGAAATAAAAGATGGGTCACAATTTCTTCTTTGCCAAGATAATCAGTCTACCTGACAGCTGTGGCCTATCAAGATGCAGGTGTGCCTTAGGCTGGTCACACTAAAATGCCACTATAAATCATAAACCATTTATTAGACATGCAGAACTTCGGCTTTCACACTAGGGCTACGGATATGGATTTTTTTTTTTTTCTGTGAGGAGAACACTTCTCCAAAGTGCCAGACGCTGTTGGAGGTGAGCACTTGCCCACTCAAGTTGGTTACGACGACAGACTGCGGGTCAGAGAGACCCTGCTGAGGACGACGAGCACACAGATGAGCTTCCATGAGATGGTTTCTGACAGTTTGCGCGGAAATTCCTCGGTTGTGCAAACCAACTGTTGCATCGGCTGTCGGGGGTGGCCTCAGACAAGCTTGCGAAACCAAAAGTGTTGCGTCTACATTTTTGTTCAGTGTAGAAGGAGTTTGACAAATATGATAACCCCAAGAAACCAACTTTTCTATGGCTGTAAAACATCAGAACCTTTTCTTAAAGTCCTCATTTCTAACAAACAGAATCCCATCAAGTAACCCAATCTGTGAGTGAACTCTGCTGTTCATTTCTTAAAGTTTTTTCAAATGTTGCAGCAATTCCTGGCAAAGCCCAGAAGAGGACAGTGTTTCACCAATCTACTCAATCAGAAAAGGGCAAATAAAGCAAAGTCTTGGCTCATCACAGATGAGATCCCATCTGTATGTTTATTTTTAACGTTTTAAATAAGGGAAAACGTGGAAAAACTTACATTTATACATAAATGATTGTGATAGAGAAACCCCTCCACATTATTTCATTACCTTATCAGAGAAGATGAAGCCCAGAATCCCAGCAGCCAGCTGGAGCAAGAAGATCACCGTCAGACAGATACAGAACTGCGAGGAGGAAAGAGAGAGGGATGTTTACAGCACTGCAAAATTAATCTGTTTTGGATTAATTCTTCAGATGACATGCAAACTCAGCTGTTACTTGTTACCTCCCGTACTTGGAGGAAAAACATGCAGAAAAATCAAGAATCCTAAGAGCAAGAACTTACGATAAGCTAGCTGTGAAATTGATTTCAAAATAAAATCTTTGTTTCAAATTCATGAGTAATTTTCTTTATGGAAGCACAAATACCATACAAACAGGCACCAACCCTAGTATTACTGAGCTAATATTAAAATGCTGTGGCGATGATCTTGCAGCTCAGGTTGACTGAACTTGAATCTGACACCATTACCTCCACAGCATGTCATACAGCATGCTCTCTCTCTCTCTCTCTCTCTCTCTCTCTCTCTCTCTCTCTCTCTC